>NC_084625.1:3946995-4066995 GCF_033978795.1 Nerophis ophidion
TGTACGTTGTAATATGTATATGTGCTTTGCTATGGAGGTTTTTTGCCCAGTCTAGATTGTATTTTTTTTACTTATCCTTCCCCAGTACAAACTCAACGTGTCATGTTTGGAGGAAGAAGAATACTGAGTTGCATCCCAAGAACACCAGGCCTACTGTGAAGCATGGGGGTGGAAACATCATGCTTTGGGGCTGTTTTTCTGCTAAGGGGACAGGACGATTGATCCGTGTTGAGGAAAGAATGAATGGGGCCATGTATCGTGAGATTTTGAGTCAAAACCTCCTTCCATCAGTGAGAGCTTTGAATGGTTGACCAAATACTTATTTTCCGCCATAATTTACAAATAAATTATTTAAAATTCCTACAATGTGAATTCCTGGATTTTTTTTCCACATTCTGTCTCTCACAGTTGAAATGTACCTATGATGAAAATTAGATGTACGTTGTAATATGTATATGTGCTTTTGCTACGGAGGTTTTTTGCCCAGTTTAATTGTATTTTTTTACTTATCCTTCTCTAGTACAAACTCAACTTGTCATGTTTGGAGGAAGAAGAATACTGAGTTGCATCCCAAGAACACCACACCTACTGCGAAGCATGGGGGTGGAAACATCATGCTTTGGGGCTGTTTTTCTGCTAAGGGGACAGGACGATTGATCCGTGTTGAGGAAAGAATGAATGGGGCCATGTATCGTGAGATTTTGAGTCAAAACCTCCTTCCATCAGTGAGAGCTTTGAATGGTTGACCAAATACTTATTTTCCACCATAATTTACAAATACATTCTTTAAAATTCCTACAATGTGAATTCCTGGATTTTTTTTTTTCACATTCTGTCTCTCACAGTTGAAGTGTACCTATGATGAAAATTAGATGTACGTTGTAATATGTATATGTGCTTTTGCTACGGAGGTTTTTTGCCCAGTCTAGATTGTATTTTTTTACTTATCCTTCCCCAGTACAAACTCAACTCGTCATGTTTGGAGGAAGAAGAAAACCGAGTTGCATCCCAGGAACACCACACCTACTGTGAAGCATGGGGGTGGAAACATCATGCTTTGGGGCTGTTTTTCTGCTAAGGGGACAGGACGATTGATCCGTGTTGAGGAAAGAATGAATGGGGCCATGTATCGTGAGATTTTGAGCCAAAACCTTTCAGTGAGAGCTTTGAATGGTTGACCAAATACTTATTTTCCACCATAATTTACAAATGCATTCTTTAAAATTCCTACAATGTGAATTCCTGGATTTTTTTTCCACATTCTGTCTCTCACAGTTGAAGTGTACCTATGATGAAAATTACAGACCTCTGTCATCATTTTAAGTGGGAGAACTTGCACAATCGCTGGCTGACTAAATACTTTTTTGCCCCACTGTATATTTGCGACATTGTCCGGTGCGGCTATTCCATCCATTCCGACGCAAATCCCATAGGGCTTGTGAAAGGATGGTCAGGGTCTGAGAGCTGCGGCCTACCACCATGACCCCGCACTCCCTTCCCTCTGTTGCTAGATATCTCGAGATGTACGTTGTAATATGTATATGTGCTTTGCTACGGAGGTTTTTTGCCCAGTCTAGATTGTATTTTTTTTTACTTATCCTTCCCCAGTACAAACTCAACTTGTCATGTTTGGAGGAAGAAGAATACTGAGTTGCATCCCAAGAACACCACACCTACTGTGAAGCATGGGGGTGGAAACGTCATGCTTTGGGGCTGTTTTTCTGCTAAAGGGACAGGACGATTGATCCGTGTTGAGGAAAGAATGAATGAAGCCATGTATCGTGAGATTTTGAGACAAAACCTCCTTCCATCAGTGAGAGCTTTAAATGGTTGACCAAATACTTATTTTCCGCCATAATTTACAAATAAATTCTTTAAAATTCCTATTTTTTTCACATTCTGTCTCTCACAGTTGAAGTGTACCTATGATGAAAATTACAGACCTCTGTCATCATTTTAAGTGGGAGACTAAATACTTTTTTGCCCCACAGTATTTGTAAAAAAAAAATTGTGAGAAGTCAGCAGTGAAGTGAAGAAGCAGGAGGAGAAGGAACGTCCAAAACAGACTGAAGCCTGCGCAATGATTCAACTTCCTTCCGACTTCTCACTTCCTCTCTGGCCGACAGGGCTAGAAATCTGGCTCGAATTAGAGTTTCCGCTTGCTGGGGGAGGCCGAGGAACAGGAAAACATAAGGAGGGAGCACTTCTCCGAAAACCCCCCCAAAATGAAAGGCTTATCTCTACGCCTCCCCCGCTGCAGCTTCTCTGGACACAACAAGGGGTCCATAGAACGTGTGTAGGAACCAGCTGGAGATTAGAGTACGTCAGCCAGGCTGGAGAAGATCAACAGGCCGCCAATGACATTCCTCTGATAAAGGTGCAAGAGATGTGTGCCATCGATACACGTACACCCCTTCCCTCTTCCCCAACAATGACCGCACTGTTCTACATAAGCAGGGGGGGCTCCCAGAAAGAGCCAGCATCAAAGAAATGGCAGCGTCGTGAGATATTGCCCAACCAAAGTGGCGCTAGGGTCTTCAAAAACAACAATGCAGTCTGGCAAGTTGCCCCGGTTGGAGGGGGGAAAAAAAAGCGGGATTGCGGCGTGGATATATACTTAAAAGCAAGAGACAGAAGCATAGCTGAGGCAATTACAGGCTAGAGCTGAGCAGCGAGAGCATATCCACCCAGTGTGTGCGGACACCTTCTCCCCCAACAGGACACATTCTTGGCCCGCGTGAGAAACGACACAACAGTGAAGAAAACACGCAAAGTAGCAAAGTGAAGAACTCACGAAAGAAATGCTTGAATAGGTTAGCCATGTCCATTTTTGGCTGGGCGCCTCCGTATCTGTCCCGGCCCCGGCTCTCTTCCCACTGCAGCTGTGGAGTTGTTCCATGTGAACACCCAGAGAGCGGGGCTGGGGCTGGGGCCGCCCCCAACCCCCCTCCACGGTCATGTGACCGCCGGGAGCCAATGAGAGCGGGCCGTGGGGAGGCCCTCCGGCTTTGGAAGGCCTCATGGAGGGAGGAAGGAAGGACGAGGAGTGGGCGCTCGGCACGGGAAAGAAAATGAGACGTAAAGAGCAGAGACGTAAGGCAAGCAAAGAGCTATTTTAAGTGCTGCGCCAACAGGATTCAGAGTTTGGCTCTGGTGAGGGAGTCAATACCCGCATGTCATGTGACTGACTGCAGGGAAGTTTACAACAAACACTGGAAACATGAATCCTGCCGACAGTCAGGAGAGCGTATCAAGACACATTCTTCCCATCGTAACGCTACACGCCCAGAACACACTTCTTGGCTTTTTTTACACACACACACGTGCACGTCAAATGTGGTCATCACTCGCAATCCTCCAGTAAAATGTCCCCGGATCGCCTGAGACAGCATAACGGTGTGTATAAACCTGGGCCGATAACACATTATATATTCACCTACAAATATAATTGTCATTATTTTGAAAACAAATGAACCACTGATGAAAAATATATTTGTATATTTTAACTTGAAACACATAATAAAAATGTTGATTAATTCTCCAGTTAAAATGTCCCCGGATCGCCTGAGACAGCATAACAGTGTGTATAAGCCTGGACAGATAACATATTTTATATTTACCTACAAAGATAATTGTCGTTATTTTGAAAACAAATGAACCACTGATGAAATATAGATTTGTATATTTTAACTTGAAACACATAATAAAAATGTTGATTAATTCTCCAGTTAAAATGTCCCCGGATCTCCTGAGACAGCATAACGGTGTGTATAGGCCTGGGCCGATAACACATTATATATTCACCTACAAATATAATTTTCATCATTATTTTGGGAACAAATGAACCACTGATGACATATATATTTGTATATCTTAACTTGAAACACATAATAAAAATATTGATTAATTCCCCAGTTAAAATGTCCCCGGATCGCCTGAGACAGCATAACGGTGTGTAGAAGCCTGGGCCAATAACACATTTTATATCTACTTACAATTATAATTGTCATTATTTTGACAAAAAATGAACCATTGATGAAATATATATTTGTATATCTCAACTTGAAACACATAAATATTGATTAATTCTCCAGTTAAAATGTTCCCGGATCGCCTGAGACAGCATAACGGTGTGTAAAATAAGCCTGGGCAAATAACACATTTTATATCTACTTACAATTATAATTGTCATTATTTTGACAAAAAATGAACCACTGATGAAAAATATATTTGTATATTTTAACTTGAAACACATAATAAAAATATTGATTAATTCTCCAGTTAAAATGTCCCCGGATCGCCTGAGACAGCATAACGGTGTGTATAAGCCTGGGCCAATAACACATTTTATATCTACTTACAATCATAATTTTCATTATTTTGACAAAAAATTAACCACTGATGAAATATATATTTGTATATTTTAACTTGAAACACATAATAAAAATATTAAATAATTCTCCAGTTAAAATGTCCCCGGATCGCCTGAGACAGCATAACGGTGTGTATAAACCTGGGCCAATAACACATTTTATATCTACTTACAATTTTAATTGTCATTATTTTGACAAAAAATGAACCACTGATGAAATATATATTTGTATATCTTAACTTGAAACACATAATAAAAATATTGATTAATTCTCCAGTTAAAATGTCCCCGGATCGCCTGAGACAGCATATAAACCTGTGTATAAACCTGGGCCAATAACACATTTTATATCTACTTACAATTTTAATTGTCATTATTTTGACAAAAAATGAACCACTGATGAAATATATATTTGTATATCTTAACTTGAAACACATAATAAAAATATTAATTCTCCAGTTAAAATGTCCCCGGATCGCCTGAGACAGCATAACGGTGTGTATAAGCCTGGGCCAATAACACATTTTATATCTACTTACAATTATAATTGTCATTATTTTGACAAAAAATAACCACTGATGAAATATATATTTGTATATCTTAACTTGAAACACATAATAAAAATATTAATTCTCCAGTTAAAATGTCCCCGGATCGCCTGAGACAGCATAACGGTGTGTATAAGCCTGGGCCGACAATACATTTTATATCTACTTACAAATATAATTGTCGTTATTTTGAAAACAAATGAACCACTGATGAAATATAGATTTGTATATTTTAACTTGAAACACATAGTAAAAATGTTGATTAATTATCCAGTTAAAATGTCCCCGGATCTCCTGAGACAGCATAACGATGTGTATAGGCCTGGACCGATAACACATTATATATTCACCTACAAATATAATTTTCATCATTATTTTGGGAACAAATGAACCACTGATGAAATATATATTTGTATATCTCAACTTGAAAGACATAATAAAAATATTGATTAATTCTCCAGTTAAAATGTCCCC
Source organism: Nerophis ophidion (assembly GCF_033978795.1). NCBI lineage: Eukaryota > Metazoa > Chordata > Actinopteri > Syngnathiformes > Syngnathidae > Nerophis > Nerophis ophidion. The sequence continues at coordinate 3,952,390 of NC_084625.1, forward strand.
GGATCGCCTGAGACTGCATAACAGTGTGTATAAACCTGGGCCAATAACACATTTTATATCTACTTACAATTATAATTGTCATTATTTTGACAAAAAATGAACTACTGATGAAATATATAATTTGTATATTTTAACTTGAAACACATAATAAAAATATTGATTAATTCTCCAGTTAAAATGTTCCCGGATCGCCTGAGACAGCATAACGGTGTGTATAAGCCTGGGCCAATAACACATTTTATATCTACTTACAATTTTAATTGTCATTATTTTGACAAAAAATGAACCACTGATGAAATATATATTTGTATATCTTAACTTGAAACACATAATAAAAATATTAATTCTCCAGTTAAAATGTCCCCGGATCGCCTGAGACAGCATAACGGTGTGTATAAGCCTGGGCCAATAACACATTTTATATCTACTTACAATTATAATTGTCATTATTTTGACAAAAAATAACCACTGATGAAATATATATTTGTATATCTTAACTTGAAACACATAATAAAAATATTAATTCTCCAGTTAAAATGTCCCCGGATCGCCTGAGACAGCATAACGGTGTGTATAAACCTGGGCCGACAATACATTTTATATCTACTTACAATTATAATTGTCATTATTTTGACAAAAAATGAACAACTGAAGAAATATATATTTGTATATCTCAACTAGAAATACATAAATATTGATTAATTCTCCAGTTAAAATGTTCCCGGATCGGCTGAGACAGCATAACGGTGTGTATAAGCCTGGGCCGATAACACATTTTATATCCACTTACAAATATAATTGTCATTATTTTGACAACAAATGAACAGCTGATGACATATATATTTGTATATTTTAACTTGAAACACATAATAAAAATGTTGATTAATTCTCCAGTTAAAATGTCCCCGGATCGCCTGAGACAGCATAACGGTGTGTATAAGCCTGGGACAATAACACATTTTATATCTACTTACAATTATAATTGTCATTATTTTGACAAAAAATAACCACTGATGAAATATATATTTGTATATCTTAACTTGAAACACATAATAAAAATATTAATTCTCCAGTTAAAATGTCCCCGGATCGCCTGAGACAGCATAACGGTGTGTATAGGCCAGGGCCGATAACACATTTTATATCCACTTACAAACATAATTGTCATTATTTTGACAGCAAATGAACCACTGATGACATAAATATTTGTATATTTTAACTTGAAACACATGAAAACATTGATTAAAAGTGACAACCAAAAGCAATACAATAGTCTGTTAAGAAGGGTGTGGGAAACCATCCAATATAGACAAGCAAAACAATAAATAATACAACTAAACAAATACTGTATTTTAGTTGTTTGGACAGTAACATGTTCGTACAAGTTTAGATTGGAGTATGTCAATTCTTAACGTGGAAATACGTTAATGTCTCTTGTTTTAATGTTAGCAGTTAAGCTAGCTAGCAAGCTAACAGTAGTCAGCCCATTATTTTATCAAGGTGTGGTTATCAATCACAATTTTCCGATCATTCTAAATTTTACACGTTAATGCCAACTGTCGGCAGTTTATCGAGGCTAACAGACTTACCGAGTTTATTTTAATTTATCGTCCCGTTAATTGACACATCGAATCTCAGCCCAGGGCTAGGTGTGTAATGATTGTAATGTCCCTTTGGGACAGAGGACCCTATTGAATTTCTAGCGTTTTATTCTCTTTATTATTATTCTGCAGCTTTGAGCTGTAATTTGACCCCTTAACATGCTTCAAAACTCACCAAATTTGACACACACGTCGGTATAGCGCCCCCTAGGAAAAAATGACAGACAAAACTGCATGTAACTTCTGTTAGGAATGTCATAGCGACATGAAACAAAAACTCCTATGTAGGTCTGACTTAGACCCAATTTTCATACACTCACTTCTTTCAGCAAAAATCTACAGGAAGTTGGCAAAAACCCCTTCAAAACAAAATTTGCGCAAAAAATGCAATTTTTGCCTCTTTGCGCTGTAATTTGACTCCTTTAAAATGCTTCAAAAGTCACCAAACTTTGCGCACACATAAGGACTGGCGAATATTGCGATCTAATGAAAAAACCAAAGCCCAAAAAAGTTGGCAAAAACCCCTTCAAAATAAAATGTTCGCAAAAAATGCCATTTTTGCCTCTTTGCGCTGTAATTTGACCCCTTTTAAAATGCTTCAAAAGTCACCAAACTTGGCGCACACATAAGGACTGGCGAATATTGCGATCTAATGAAAAAAACAAACCCCAAAACTCAAAATTGCGCTCTAGCGCCAAAACAAAACGCTCTGTAACAATATAAAGACATAACGCAACAATTTGAAGGGTTCAAGGAGATTTATTTGAGCCATAACACAACACCCAACAGGTCAAAATATAGCAACTTTTAGCAAAAACACAACTATAATCAAAGACACAACAACTACAAGCCAAAACATCAACCATACGCCAAAACAACAACTATAACTCAAAAGACAAAAACTAGAAGTGAAAAAACAACTATAAGTCAAAAGACAACAATATTAAGCCAAGAAAACAACTGTAAGTCTAACGACAACAACTAAGTCAAAAGACAACACCTTTAAGCCAAAACAACAACTATAAGTCAGTAGACAACAACTATAACTATTGGTCAAAAGACAGCAACTATAAGTGAAAAAACAACACCTATTTAGTCAAAAGACAACAATATAAAGCCAAGACAACAACTTTAAGTCAAAAGACAACAACTGTAAGTCAAACAACTGTATGTCATGTGACAAGGTTTGCTTATTTTAGGGGTATGCTAATCCTGCTGGCATGGCAACGCTTCAAAATAATAGTAAAACTTGTCCACTTGGAATGACTTGCACTTTAAATGTTGGCCTTTCTATTGACCTTTTCCCTTTGCTGGCATGTGATTGTTTTACTGCTGCACTTAAAGCGTGTCAGGCTGTAACGTGTAGCGTGTAACACTAGCCCCACAGTGACTCTCCACCTGTCACCGCTAACAACCACAGGTGAACAGCTGCGTGGGTAACACGGGCGTGAAACACCAGCTGTGGGTCTTGGAAAATCAAAATGTAATTACAATCGTCACACACCTAGACCCGGAACGATATTCCATGTTAATTAACCGTGCAACAAATGATGAATGAAAATTAAAGCTGCAAGCAGCGTTGGTCGGGTCCGCCTTTGGCTGCTGCCCCCGAGACCCACGGCTGGATAAGCGTTAGAAGACGCCTTGGAGCCACTATTTTGAGAATCTAATGCATTGTGAAAGTAATGCAGTTGTTTATTGAAGTGAAAATATCAAACTTCCTGTTGATTTTTGCTAAAGTATGTTAATTATTAAAATGTAGGTCTAAGTGAGACCTACATGGTGTTTTTTGTTTCATGTCTCTCTGACATTCCTACCGGAAGTTACAAGCAGTTTTGTCTGTGTTTTCTTCCTAGGAGCAGTTTGTCCGTGTTGTATTCCTGGGGGGGGCGGTAGAGCGCAGTTTTGAGGTTAGGTTTTTTCATCAGATCGCAATTTTTGCCAGACCTGATGTGTGTGTCAAGTTTGGTGAGTTTAGAAGCATTTTAAGGGGGTCAAATAACAGCTCAAAGAGGCAAAAATGACATTTTTTAGGAGACTTTGCACAGGGGTTCTTTGAAGGCGCGTAAAATCAAAACCTGAGAACTATTCAAAACTCTGTTCCATACTTTTAATCAGAAGGGTTCAATCTCTCTCCTGTGCGAGTTTGAAGCCAACACAACAAACGCACTCAGAGGAGATAATGTTTGAAGAAAGGTGACCGGTTTTTACAAAACTTTTGTTTTGAAGGGGGGATTGCAAACTTCCTGTTGATTTTTGTTGGGGGTTGTCAATCTAAGAAATGTAGGTCTAAGCGAGACCTACATAGAGGTTTTTGTTTCATGTCTCTCCGACATTCTTACCGGAAGTTACAAGCAATTTTGTCTGTGTTTTCTTCCTAGGAGCAGTTTTTTCAGTGTTTTATTCAAAAATAGCGCTAGAGCGCAATTTTGGAGTTTGTTTTTTTCATTAGATTGCAATATTCGCCAGTACTGATGTGTGCGCCAAGTTTGGTGACTTTTGAAGCATTTTAAAGGGGTCAAATTACAGCGCAAAGAGGCAAAAATGGCATTTTTTTGCGCAAATTGTATTTTGAAGGGGATTTTGCCAACTTCCTGTAGATTTTTGCTGAAAGAAGTGAGTGTATGAAAATTGGGTCTAAGTCAGACCTACATAGGAGTTTTTGTTTCATGTCGCTATGACATTCCTAAACAGAAGTTACATGCAGTTTTGTCTGTCATTTTTTCCTAGGGGGCGCTAGAGCGCAATTTTCATTTTGGGGGATTGGTTGCTTAATATGTTGGGAAGGTTTGTTATACCGACGTGTGTCAAATTTGGTGAGTTTTGAAGCATGTTAAGGGGGTCAAATTACAGCGCGTAGGTGCGGAATAATAATAAAACACAGCAGTTTCAATAGGGTCCTTTGCCATGGACCAAGGACCCTAATTAAAGCAGCGATGGACGGACGGGACAGAGTATATATGGAAGTGGCTGAGGAGAGGGAAGTCTCAGATATAAGTTAGAACAACACACTACTTTGTATTGTAGTTTTTACCTTCCATAACGTCGCTACTGACAGATATAAGTTAGAATGAAAATACATGGGTACGGCTAGTAGCTACTATTAGCAAACTGATAGATTTACCAACTGGGCGTAATATCTTTACATCGACACACTCTCTCGTCGCAACTCGGCACCTATAAGTTTACAATTTCAGTAGTTGTAAAATGTTGGACGGTTGTTTTTACGATGTGCAGGCAAACGAAAACTTTAAAACGTGCCGGCTTAGCTACGGCACCTGGCAGCCATCTAGGTATGGACCAGGGGTGTCAAACTCAAATACAGAGTGGGCCAACATTTTAAGCGGAACAAAACCGCGGGCCAAGGTTGAACAAATTAACCTTTTTAATAGGGACCCAAAATAGTTTTGCATTAAATATCGAACAAGCAAGGCTTATATAACTTTAGTGACATGCAAAATCCAGTTTCAAATAATTAGAACAATTAATTGCTTAATATGTTGGGAAGGTTTGCTATACCGACGTGTGTGTCAAATTTGGTGAGTTTTGAAGCATGTTAAGGGGGTCAAATTACAGCGCGTAGGTGCGGAATAATAATAAAACACAGCAGTTTCAATAGGGTCCGCATTATTATTACCAAATAATAATACTGAATAATGACACACTTTTAATTTTTTTTTTTACCAAAACCCTTTGGGGTCCCCGGGATCATAACTGAGTGGAGGTTTAAACGTATATTTTTTATACATATTGTGTATTAATTTTTAAAATAAAAAATATCAAAGCGGCCCCCGCTTGTTTTGATTTTTCAGTGTGTGGTCCTCAGTGGAAATAGTTTGGACACCCCTGGGTTAGTTGGATATTGTCATTACTGCCACAAGTGGTGGAAACGTGTATTACAAGTGAATACGAAGAACTCGCGGCCTATGGTTAAGAAAGACTGCACGGACCAACAGGTCCTTACCTAGCGTGTCTTTGAGGTTCTTGACAATGGAGGCTTTCCTGGCGCTGTTTTTCCTCTCCACGTAGTTGGACGGCACAAACCCGGTTTTGTTGGTGGCGTTTCGGACCCTCCACCAGGACTTGGAGTCGTCGAGGAGCCAGAGGCGCTCGTTCTTCTTGATGTCCAGCTCCTGGTCCTGCTGCGCCATGTAGTCGAACTTGGCGATGACGATCACTTCTTCCGTCATCTTGCACGAAGGGGAACTGCGGGAAAAGGACAGAAAATGGTGGGAGGTGACCTCGCATTGCAGAAGTTGGGAGAGGGGAACACAAACTCCTACACGTGTTTGTAAAGGTCACCCGGGTTCTTATTTTGGAGTCAACCCCGTTTCCATATGAGTTGGGAAATTGTGTTAGATGTAAATATAAACAGAATACAATGATTTGCAAATCATTTTCAACCCATATTCAGTTGAATATGCGACAAAGACATCAGTTTATTTGTTGCAAATAATCATTAACTTTAGAATTTGATGCCAGCAACACGTGCGAAAAAAGTTGGGAAAGGTGGCAATAAATACTGATGAAGTTGAGGAATGCTCATCAAACACTTATGTGGAACATACCACCGGTGTGCAGGCTAATTGGGAACAGGTGGGTGCCATGATTGGGTTTAAAAACAGCTTTCCAAAAAATGCTCAGTCTTTCACAAGAAAGGATGGGGCGAGGTACACCCCTTTGTCCACAACTGCGTGAGCAAATAGTCAAACAGTTTAAGAACAACCTTTCTCAAAGTGCAATTGCAAGAAATGTAGGGATTTCAACATCTACAGTCCATACAAAAACAAGGAAAGACGTGAACAATTCAAGTTACAATAGTGTCACTTGGATGTCTGTGTCGGACCATTGTAGCAAAATAATAACCACAAATATTCGGATTTATGTTGAAATCCTGATTATTACCAAGATAATTCAGTATAAGTTATTTTGCTAGTAGGCTAATATAATCACATTATGTGTTGTCTTCATTATAACACTTATATAAGACTTTTAAAGTCATTTTGATAGTAGGCTAATATAATCACATTATGTGTTGTCTTCATTATAACACTTATATAAGACTTTTAAAGTCATTTTGATAGTAGGCTAATATAGCTAATATAGACACTTACATCATGTGTTTCCTTTATTATAACACTTTCAAAAGACGTTTAAAGTCATTTTGATAGTAGGCTAATATGGCTAATATAGACACATCGTGTGTTGTCTTCATTATAACACTTATATATGACTTTAATTAATTTTGATAGTAGGCTAATATAGACACTTATATCATATTTTGCCTTCATTATAACACTTATATAAGACTTTTAAAGTCATATTGATAGTAGGCTAATATAGACATCTTGTGTTGCCTTCATTGTAACACTTATAAAATACTTTTAAAGTCACTTTGATAGTAGGCTAATATGGCCAATAGGACAAGCGGTAGTAACTGGATGGATGGATGGATAGACACATCATATGTTGTCTTCATTATAACACTTATAAGACTTTTAAAGTCATTTTAATAGTAGGCTAATATAATGAAGACAACACATGATGTGTCTCTATTAGCCTACTATTAAAATGACTTTAAAAGTCTTATAAGTGTTATAATGAAGACAACACATGATGTGTCTAACACTTATATAAGACTTTTAAAGTCATTTTGATAGTAGGCTAATATAGCTACATCATGTGTTTACTTTATAATAACACTTTCAAAAGACGTTTAAAGTCATTTTGATAGTAGGCTAATATGGCTAATATAGACACATCGTGTGTTGTCTTCATTGTAACACTTATATAAGACAACGTCATTTTGATAGTAGGCTAATATAACTAATATAAACACATCATGTGTTGCCTTCATTATAACACTCATATAAGACTTTTAAAGTCATTTTGATAGTAGGCTAATATAGCTAGCATAGACACAATGTGTTGTCTTCATTATAACACTCATAAGACTTTTAAAGTCATTTTGATAGTAGGCTAATATAGCTAGCATAGACACAATGTGTTGTCTTCATTATAACACTCATATAAGACTTTTAAAGTCATTTTGATAGTAGGCTAATATAACTAATATAGACACATAATGTGTTGTCTTCATTGTAACACTTATAAAATACTTTTGAAGTCACTTTGATAGTAGGCCAATATGGCCAATAGGACAAGCGGTAGAAATGGATGGATGGATGGATAGACACATCATTTCTTGTCTTCATTATAACACTTATAAGACTTTTAAAGTCATTTTGATAGTAGGCTAATATAGACACTTACATCATGTGTTGTCTTCATTATAACACTTATATAAGACAACGTCATTTTGATAGTAGGCTAATATAACTAATATAAACACATCATGTGTTGCCTTCATTATAAACCTCATATAATAATTTTAAAGTAATTTTGATAGTAGGCTCATATGGCTAATATAGACACATAATGTGCTGTCTTCATTATAACACTTATATAAGACTTTTAAAGTCATTTTGATAGTAGGCTAATATAACTAATATAAACACATCATGTGTTGCCTTCATTATAACACTCATAAGACTTTTAAAGTCATTTTGATAGTAGGCTAATATAGCTAGCATAGACACAATGTGTTGTCTTCATTATAACACTCATATAAGACTTTTAAAGTCATTTTGATAGTAGGCTAATATAACTAATATAGACACATAATGTGTTGTCTTCATTGTAACACTTATAAAATACTTTTGAAGTCACTTTGATAGTAGGCCAATATGGCCAATAGGACAAGCGGTAGAAAATGGATGGATGGATAGACACGTCATTTCTTGTCTTCATTATAACACTTATAAGACTTTTAAAGTCATTTTGATAGTAGGCTAATATAGCTACATCATGTGTTGTCTTCATTATAACAATTATATAAGACAACGTCATTTTGATAGTAGGCTAATATAACTAATATAAACACATCATGTGTTGCCTTCATTATAACACTCATATAATAATTTTAAAGTCATTTTGATAGTAGGCTAATATGGCTAATATAGACACATCATGTGTTGCCTTCATTATAACACTTATATAAGACTTTTAAAGTCATTTTGATAGTAGGCTAATATAACTAATATAAACACATCATGTGTTGCCTTCATTATAACACTTATATAAGACTTAATTTTTGCGGGCTCAGACAATTTTTGGGGGTATTTTTGGTCCAAAATGGCTCTTTCAACATTAGCGACACAAAACGCTACCAACAAACTGGAACATTTGTCCAACGCTTAGAAGAGTAGATTGCTGAATGAATGCCAGCTTTTCAAAATAAATGACAACCACAAATGACTATTTGTTTTCGGTCTTTAACACAAATCTAACAGATCTGGGTTTTCCAAAGCTTTCGTTCCAGCGAGGACTACTTCCTCTCAGGCAACATCCAACTATTGTCCACTGTGTTGCCTATCAGACAGAAACTTCCAGGACTACACGGGCAGACAAAGACGTCAGGAAGAGCTTCCATTTATTTTCAAAATAAATGACAACCACAAATGACTATTTGTTTTCGGTCTTTAACACAAATCTAACAGATCTGGTTTTTCCAAAGCTTTTGTTCCAGCGAGGACTACTTCCTCTCAGGCAACATCCAACTATTGTCCACTGTGTTGCCTATCAAACAGAAACTTCCAGGACTACACGGGCAGACAAAGACATTAGGAAGAACTTCAATTTATTTTCAAAATAAATGACAACCACAAATGACTATTTGTTTTCGGTCTTTAACACAAACCTAACAGATCTGGGTTTTCCAAAGCTTTCGTTCCAGTGAGGACTACTTCCTCTCAGGCAACATCCAACTATGTGTTGCCTATCAAACAGAAACTTCCAGGACTACACGGGCAGACAAAGACGTCAGGAAGAGCTTCCATTTATTTTCAAAATAAATGACAACCACAAATGACTATTTGTTTTCGGTCTTTAACACAAATCTAACAGATCTGGGTTTTCCAAAGCTTTCGTTCCAGCAAGGACTACTTCCTCTCAGGCAACATCCAACTATTGTCCACTGTGTTGCCTATCAAACAGAAACTTCCAGGACTACACGGGCAGACAAAGACGTTAGGAAGAGCTTCCATTTATTTTCAAAATAAATGACAACCACAAATGACTATTTGTTTTGGGTCTTTAACACAAATCTAACAGATCTGGGTTTTCCAAAGCTTTCGTTCCAGCGAGGACTACTTCCTCTTAGGCAACATCCAACTATTGTCCACTGTGTTGCCTATCAGACAGAAACTTCCAGGACTACACGGGCAGACAAAGACGTTAGGAAGAACTTCCATTTATTTTCAAAATAAATGACAAGCACAAATGACTATTTGTTTTCGGTCTTTAACACAAATCTAACAGATCTGGGTTTTCCAAAGCTTTCCTTCCAGCGAGGACTACTTCCTCTCAGGCAACATCCAACTATGTGTTGCCTATCAAACAGAAACTTCCAGGACTACACGGGCAGACAAAGACGTTAGGAAGAGCTTCCATTTATTTTCAAAATAAATGACAAGCACAAATGACTATTTGTTTTCGGTCTTTAACAAAAATCTAACAGATCTGGGTTTTCCAAAGCTTTCGTTCCAGCGAGGACTACTTCCTCTCAGGCAACATCCAACTATTGTCCACTGTGTTGCCTATCAAACAGAAACTTCCAGGACTACACCGGCAGACAAAGACGTTAGGAAGAGCTTCCATTTATTTTCAAAATAAATGACAACCACAAATGACTATTTGTTTTCGGTCTTTAACACAAATCTAACAGATCTGGGTTTTCCAAAGCTTTCGTTCCAGCGAGGACTACTTCCTCTCAGGCAACATCCAACTATGTGTTGCCTATCAAACAGAAACTTCCAGGACTACACGGGGAGACAAAGACGTTAGGAAGAGCTTCCATTTATTTTCAAAATAAATGACAACCACAAATGACTATTTGTTTTTGGTCTTTAACACAAATCTAACAGATCTGGGTTTTCCAAAGCTTCCGTTAGAGCGAGGACTACTTCCTCTCAGGCAACATCCAACTATTGTCCACTGTGTTGCCTATCAAACAGAAACTTCCAGGACTACACGGGCAGACAAAGACGTTAGGAAGAACTTCCATTTATTTTCAAAATAAATGACTATTTGTTTTCGGTCTTTAACACAAATCTAACAGATCTGGGTTTTCCAAAGCTTTCGTTCCAGCGAGGACTACTTCCTCTCAGGCAACATCCAACTATTGTCCACTGTGTTGCCCATCAAACAGAAACTTCCAGGACTACACGGGCAGACAAAGACGTTAGGAAGAGCTTCCATTTATTTTCAAAATAAATGACAACCACAAATGACTATTTGTTTTCGGTCTTTAACACAAATCTAACAGATCTGGGTTTTCCAAAGCTTTCGTTCCAGCGAGGACTACTTCCTCTCAAGCAACATCCAACTATTGTCCACTGTGTTGCCTATCAAACAGAAACTTCCAGGACTACACGGGCAGACAAAGACGTTAAAGAACTTCCATTTGTTTTCAAAATAAATGACAACCACAAATGACTATTTGTTTTCGGTCTTTAACACAAATCTAACAGATCTGGGTTTTCCAAAGCTTTCGTTCCAGCGAGGACTACTTCCTCTCAGGCAACATCCAACTATTGTCCACTGTGTTGCCTATCAAACAGAAACTTCCAGGACTACACGGGCAGACAAAGACGTTAGGAAGAACTTCCATTTATTTTCAAAATAAATGACAACCACAAATGACTATTTGTTTTCGGTCTTTAACACAAATCTAACAGATCTGGGTTTTCCAAAGCTTTCGTTCCAGCGAGGACTACTTCCTCTCAGGCAACATCCAACTATTGTCCGATGTGTTGCCTATCAAACAGAAACTTCCAGGACTACACGGGCAGACAAAGACGTTAGGAAGAACTTCCATTTATTTTCAAAATAAATGACTATTTGTTTTCGGTCTTTAACACAAATCTAACAGATCTGGGTTTTCCAAAGCTTTCGTTCCAGCGAGGACTACTTCCTCTCAGGCAACATCCAACTATTGTCCACTGTGTTGCCTATCAAACAGAAACTTCCAGGACTACACGGGCAGACAAAGACGTCAGGAAGAGCTTCCATTTATTTTCAAAATAAATGACAACCACAAATGACTATTTGTTTTCGGTCTTTAACACAAATCTAACAGATCTGGGTTTTCCAAAGCTTTCGTTCCAGCGAGGACTACTTCCTCTCAGGCAACATCCAACTATTGTCCACTGTGTTGCCTATCAAACCGAAACTTCCAGGACTACACGGGCAGACAAAGACGTCAGGAAGAGCTTCCATTTATTTTCAAAATAAATGACAACCACAAATGACTATTTGTTTTTGGTCTTTAACACAAATCTAACAGATCTGGGTTTTCCAAAGCTTTCGTTCCAGCGAGGACTACTTCCTCTCAGGCAACATCCAACTATTGTCCACTGTGTTGCCTATCAAACAGAAACTTCCAGGACTACACGGGCAGACAAAGACGTCAGGAAGAGCTTCCATTTATTTTCAAAATAAATGACAACCACAAATGACTATTTGTTTTCGGTCTTTAACACAAATCTAACAGATCTGGGTTTTCCAAAGCTTTCGTTCCAGCGAGGACTACTTCCTCTCAGGCAACATCCAACTATGTGTTGCCTATCAAACAGAAACTTCCAGGACTACACGGGCAGACAAAGACGTTAGGAAGAACTTCCATTTATTTTCAAAATAAATGACAACCACAAATGACTATTTGTTTTCGGTCTTTAACACAAATCTAACAGATCTGGGTTTTCCAAAGCTTTCGTTCCAGCGAGGACTACTTCCTCTCAGGCAACATCCAACTATTGTCCACTGTGTTGCCTATCAAACAGAAACTTCCAGGACTACACGGGCAGACAAAGACGTTAGGAAGAGCTTCCATTTATTTTCAAAATAAATGACTATTTGTTTTCGGTCTTTAACACAAATCTAACAGATCTGGGTTTTCCAAAGCTTTCGTTCCAGCGAGGACTACTTCCTCTCAGGCAACATCCAACTATTGTCCACTGTGTTGCCTATCAAACAGAAACTTCCAGGACTACACGGGCAGACAAAGACGTCAGGAAGAGCTTCCATTTATTTTCAAAATAAATGACAACCACAAATGACTATTTGTTTTCGGTCTTTAACACAAATCTAACAGATCTGGGTTTTCCAAAGCTTTCGTTCCAGCGAGGACTACTTCCTCTCAGGCAACATCCAACTATTGTCCACTGTGTTGCCTATCAAACCGAAACTTCCAGGACTACACGGGCAGACAAAGACGTCAGGAAGAGCTTCCATTTATTTTCAAAATAAATGACAACCACAAATGACTATTTGTTTTTGGTCTTTAACACAAATCTAACAGATCTGGGTTTTCCAAAGCTTTCGTTCCAGCGAGGACTACTTCCTCTCAGGCAACATCCAACTATTGTCCACTGTGTTGCCTATCAAACAGAAACTTCCAGGACTACACGGGCAGACAAAGACGTCAGGAAGAGCTTCCATTTATTTTCAAAATAAATGACAACCACAAATGACTATTTGTTTTCGGTCTTTAACACAAATCTAACAGATCTGGGTTTTCCAAAGCTTTCGTTCCAGCGAGGACTACTTCCTCTCAGGCAACATCCAACTATGTGTTGCCTATCAAACAGAAACTTCCAGGACTACACGGGCAGACAAAGACGTTAGGAAGAACTTCCATTTATTTTCAAAATAAATGACAACCACAAATGACTATTTGTTTTCGGTCTTTAACACAAATCTAACAGATCTGGGTTTTCCAAAGCTTTCGTTCCAGCGAGGACTACTTCCTCTCAGGCAACATCCAACTATTGTCCACTGTGTTGCCTATCAAACAGAAACTTCCAGGACTACACGGGCAGACAAAGACGTTAGGAAGAGCTTCCATTTATTTTCAAAATAAATGACTATTTGTTTTCGGTCTTTAACACAAATCTAACAGATCTGGGTTTTCCAAAGCTTTCGTTCCAGCGAGGACTACTTCCTCTCAGGCAACATCCAACTATTGTCCACTGTGTTGCCTATCAAACAGAAACTTCCAGGACTACACGGGCAGACAAAGACGTTAGGAAGAGCTTCCATTTATTTTCAAAATAAATGACTATTTGTTTTCGGTCTTTAACACAAATCTAACAGATCTGGGTTTTCCAAAGCTTTCGTTCCAGCGAGGACTACTTCCTCTCAGGCAACATCCAACTATTGTCCACTGTGTTGCCTATCAAACAGAAACTTCCAGGACTACACGGGCAGACAAAGACGTCAGGAAGAGCTTCCATTTATTTTCAAAATAAATGACAACCACAAATGACTATTTGTTTTCGGTCTTTAACACAAATCTAACAGATCTGGGTTTTCCAAAGCTTTCGTTCCAGCGAGGACTACTTCCTCTCAGGCAACATCCAACTATGTGTTGCCTATCAAACAGAAACTTCCAGGACTACACGGGCAGACAAAGACGTTAGGAAGAACTTCCATTTATTTTCAAAATAAATGACAACCACAAATGACTATTTGTTTTCGGTCTTTAACACAAATCTAACAGATCTGGGTTTTCCAAAGCTTTCGTTCCAGCGAGGACTACTTCCTCTCAGGCAACATCCAACTATGTGTTGCCTATCAAACAGAAACTTCCAGGACTACACGGGCAGACAAAGACGTTAGGAAGAGCTTCCATTTATTTTCAAAATAAATGACAACCACAAATGACTATTTGTTTTCGGTCTTTAACACAAATCTAACAGATCTGGGTTTTCCAAAGCTTTCGTTCCAGAGAGGACTACTTCCTCTCAAGCAACATCCAACTATTGTCCACTGTGTTGCCTATCAAACAGAAACTTCCAGGACTACACGGGCAGACAAAGACGTTAGGAAGAGCTTCCATTTATTTTCAAAATAAATGACAACCACAAATGACTATTTGTTTTCGGTCTTTAACACAAATCTAACAGATCTGGATTTTCCAAAGCTTTCGTTCCAGCGAGGACTACTTCCTCTCAGGCAACATCCAACTATGTGTTGCCTATCAAACAGAAACTTCCAGGACTACACGGGCAGACAAAGACTTTAGGAAGAGCTTCCATTTATTTTCAAAATAAATGACAACCACAAATGACTATTTGTTTTCGGTCTTTAACACAAATCTAACAGATCTGGGTTTTCCAAAGCTTTCGTTCCAGCGAAGACTACTTCCTCTCAGGCAACATCCAACTATGTGTTGCCTATCAAACAGAAACTTCCAGGACTACACGGGCAGACAAAGACGTTAGGAAGAACTTCCATTTATTTTCAAAATAAATGACTATTTGTTTTCGGTCTTTAACACAAATCTAACAGATCTGGGTTTTCCAAAGCTTTCGTTCCAGCGAGGACTACTTCCTCTCAGGCAACATCCAACTATTGTCCACTGTGTTGCCTATCAAACAGAAACTTCCAGGACTACACGGGCAGACAAAGACGTCAGGAAGAGCTTCCATTTATTTTCAAAATAAATGACAACCACAAATGACTATTTGTTTTCGGTCTTTAACACAAATCTAACAGATCTGGGTTTTCCAAAGCTTTTGTTCCAGCGAGGACTACTTCCTCTCAGGCAACATCCAACTATTGTCCACGGTGTTGCCATTCAAACAGAAACTTCCAGGACTACACGGGCAGACAAAGACGTTAGGAAGAGCTTCCATTTATTTTCAAAATAAATGACAACCACAAATGACTATTTGTTTTCGGTGTTTAACACAAATCTAACAGATCTGGGTTTTCCAAAGCTTTTGTTCCAGCGAGGACTACTTCCTCTCAGGCAACATCCAACTATTGTCCACTGTGTTGCCTATCAAACAGAAACTTCCAGGACTACACGGGCAGACAAAGACGTTAGGAAGAGCTTCCATTTATTTTCAAAATAAATGACAACCACAAATGACTATTTGTTTTCGGTCTTTAACACAAATCTAACAGATCTGGGTTTTCCAAAGCTTTTGTTCCAGCGAGGACTACTTCCTCTCAGGCAACATCCAACTATTGTCCGATATGTTGCCTATCAAACAGAAACTTCCAGGACTACACGGGCAGACAAAGACGTCAGGAAGAGCTTCCATTTATTTTCAAAATAAATGACAACCACTAATGACTATTTGTTTTCGGTCTTTAACACAAATCTAACAGATCTGGGTTTTCCAAAGCTTTCGTTCCAGCGAGGACTACTTCCTCTCAGGCAACATCCAACTATGTGTTGCCTATCAAACAGAAACTTCCAGGACTACACGGGCAGACAAAGACGTTAGGAAGAACTTCCATTTATTTTCAAAATAAATGACTATTTGTTTTCGGTGTTTAACACAAATCTAACAGATCTGGGTTTTCCAAAGCTTTCGTTCCAGCGAGGACTACTTCCTCTCAGGCAACATCCAACTATTGTCCACTGTGTTGCCTATCAAACAGAAACTTCCAGGACTACACGGGCAGTCAAAGACATTACGAAGAACTTCCATTTATTTTCGAAATAAATGACAACCACAAATGACTATTTGTTTTCGGTCTTTAACACAAATCTAACAGATCTGGGTTTTCCAAAGCTTTCGTTCCAGCGAGGACTACTTCCTCTCAGGCAACATCCAACTATGTGTTGCCTATCAAACAGAAACTTCCAGGACTACACGGGCAGACAAAGACGTTAGGAAGAACTTCCATTTATTTTCAAAATAAATGACTATTTGTTTTCGGTGTTTAACACAAATTTAACAGATCTGGGTTTTCCAAAGCTTTCGTTCCAGCGAGGACTACTTCCTCTCAGGCAACATCCAACTATGTGTTGCCTATCAAACAGAAACTTCCAGGACTACACGGGCAGACAAAGACGTTAGGAAGAGCTTCCATTGCCAGCAGAGTGGCGAGAAGACTTCAAACCGATTGAAAACAGAAAGTTTCTGTTGCTCATCACAAAAACAGCGACACTCCCCAGGCGCTGGGGTAGTGTGTCGCTCGCATCTTGTAAAAACAAAGAACAACATTCAACGGCCGGTCTTGTGACAAATTCCACCCTCAGCGCTGCCACGCTATGCTAATGTGCCGAGCTCGGCGAAGAAGCACTTAAGAGGGCTCCCAAGTCACGGGTCTCCCGGCGTTCTCCCTTTCAATGACCTCAGTGATCAACCGCTCTTAGTTTAGGTCATGGTTTCAACTGCAGCTGGCCCTCACAACTTCATCCTTGACAAACACAAGGCTCACAGGGAGCTAAAGCTATTTTTAGCACAATTAGCCGCCGGTGCTAATACACATAAATAATCACAGAGTTTTGGTCTACACCTGTGTTTTTCAACCAGTGTGCCGTGAGATACAGTCTGGCAGAGGTGGGTAGTAACGCGCTACATTTACTATGTGTCATACTTGATCATTTCGCGATATTGACATATTTTTGCCGAAAGGATTTAGTAGTGAACATTGACGATAAATTTTGCAACTTTCGGTGCTGATAATAAAAAGCCTTGCCTGTACCGGAAGTAGAAGACGATGTGCGCGTGACGTCACGGGTTGTGGAGCTCCTCACATCTGAACATTGTTTACATCAGGGGTGCCCACACTTTTTCTGCAGGCGAGCTACTTTTCAATTGACCAACTTGAGGGGATCTACCTCATTTATATTTATCATTTATATTTATTTATTTATGAAAGAGACATTTTTGTAAACAAGTTAAATGGGTTTAATGATAATACAAGCATGTGTAACACATATAGATGTCTTTTTTCACCAAGACAAGAATATAAGTTGGTGTATTACCTGATTCTGATGACTTGCATTGATTGGAATCAGACAGTAATGATGATAACGCCCACATTTTCAAATGGAGGAGAAAAAAAGTTGTCCTTTCTGTACAATACCACATGAAAGTGGTTGGTTTTTGGCATCTAATTCATCCAGCTTCCATATACTTTACAAGAAAAACATTGGCGGCAAATTCCGTAGCTTGCTTGAATGACATTCCCGGCACCCGAGGGTCTTGTGAGATGACGCTGGCTGCTGCCAGTTCATTATTATGAAAAAATGACAGAGAGGAAGGCGAGAAACACTTTTTATTTCAACAGACTTTCGCGCCGTCCCTCCCGTCAAAACTCTAAAGGCCGACTGCACATTTCCTATCTTCACAATAAAAGCCCTGCTTCATGCTGCCTGCGCTAACAAAATAAGAGTCTCTTTTCTGAGGGATCGCTTGTGCACGCCAGTTTTCCGAGACTCTGTATTTAGTTAGCGCAGGCAGCATGAAGCAGGGCTTTTATTGTGAAGATAGGAAATGTGCAGTCGGCCTTTAGAGTTTTGACGGAAGGTACGGCGCGAGAGTCTGTTGAAATAAAAAGTGTTTCTCGCCTTCCTCTCGGTCATATTTTCATAATAATGATCTTGCAGCAGCCAGCGTCATCTCACAAGACCCTCCGGTACCGTGAATGTCATTTAAGTGACGTCTTGGTGAAGATTGATGATCACTCATTTTTAGGTCTATTTTTTTTAAAAGCCTGGCTGGAGATCGACTGACACACCCCCCGCGGTCGACTGGTAGCTCGCCATCGACGTAATGGGCACCCCTGGTTTACAATCATGGCCACCATCAGCGAGAGCGATTCGGACCGAGAAAGCGACAATTTCCCCATTAATTTAAGCGAGGATGAAAGATTCGTGGATGAGGAAAGTGAGAGTGAAGGTCTTAAAAAAAAAAAAAAAAAAAAAAACTAGACAGCAGAGCGATTCAATTATTATTAGACAAATTTACTAGAATCATTCTTGAAAATCCCTTATCTGCTTATTGTGAATGAGAATCAGCACCTCCAAGTCCGAGTCCATTGTTCTCGCCCGGAAAAGGGTGGAATGCTATCTCCGGGTTGGGGAGGAGACACTGCCCCGAGTGGAGGAGTTCAAGTACCTAGAAGTCTTGTTCACAAGTGAGGGAAGAGTGGATCGTGAGATCGACAGGCGGATCGGTGCGGCGTCTTCAATAATGCGGACGTTATACCGATCCGTTGTGGTGAAGAAGGAGCTGAGCCGGAAGGCAAAGCTCTCAATTTACCGGTCGATCTACGTTCCCATCCTCACCTATGGTCATGAGCTTTGGGTCATGACTGAAAGGACAAGATCACGGGTACAAGCGGACGAAATGAGTTTGGGTCTCTCCCTTAGAGATAGGGTGAGAAGCTCTGCCATCCGGGGGGAACTCAAAGTAAAGCCGCTGCTCCTCCACATGGAGGGGAGCCAGATGAGGTGGTTCGGGCATCTGGTCAGGATGCCGCCCGAACGCCTCCCTAGGGAGGTGTTTAGGGCACGTCCAACCGGTAGGAGGCCACGGGGAAGACCCAGGACACGTTGGGAAGACTATGTCTCCCGGCTGGCCTGGGAACGCCTCGGGATCCCCCGGGAAGAGCTAGACGAAGTGGCTGGGGAGAGGGAAGTCTGGGTTTCCCTGCTTAGGCTGTTGCCCCCGTGACCCAACCTCGGATAAGCGGAAGAAGATGGATGGATGGATGGATGCTTATTGTGTTACTAGTGTTTTAGTGAGATTACATGGTCATACCTGTTGACGGGTGGTGGCGATGCCCATCTCCGCCCTTCGCAAGGGACCCTCTTCGAAACACGATCTTTCGAAATGATCGCTGCATAATACACTGTACTTTGTGTGTGTGGTCCAATCCACCCGTGTTCGCTTGACCGCTCTCTTCCATAGTAAAGCTTCACGGTCATCTTTCAAGAATGTAAACAATGAAACACCAGCTGTGTTTGTGTTGCTCAAGGCGGCCGCAATACACCGCTTCCCACCTACAGCTTTCTTCTTTGATGTCTCCATCGTTCATTGAACAAATTGCAAAAGATTCAGCAACACAGAAGTCCAGAATACTGTGGAATTACACGATGAAAACAGACGACTTATGGCTGGGAACGACGCTGGAACAAAATGTCCTCTACAATGCGTGACGTCACGCGCACGAGTCATCATACCGAGATGTTTTCGCTCCATTTTGTCCACTAAAGACGCCGAGATCATTATCCATGCGTTTGTTACGTTTTTATCGATCTGTTAATTCACGCTTTTTTTGTTTTGGTTTGTCAGACAGACCTTCAAAGTAGGATCAATCAATCAATCAATCAATCAATCAATGTTTACTTATATAGGCCTAAATCACTAGTGTCTCAAAGGGCTGCACAAACCACCACGACATCCTCGGTAGGCCCACATAAGGGCAAGGAAAACTCACACCCAGTGGGACGTCGGTGACAATGATGACTATGAGAACCTTGGAGAGGAGGAAAGCAATGGATGTCGAGCGGGTCTAACATGATACTGTGAAAGTTCAATCCATAATGGATCCACACAGTCGCGAGAGTCCAGTCCAAAGCGGATCCAATACAGCAGCGAGAGTCTCGTTCACAGCGGAGCCAGCAGGAAACCATCCCAAGCGGAGGCGGATCAGCAGCGCAGAGATGTCCCCAGCCGATACACAGGCAAGCAGTACATGGCACCGGATCGGACCGGACCCCCTCCATAAGGGAGGGGGGGACATAGGGAAAAAAAGAAAAGAAGCGGCAGATCAACTGGTCTAAAAAGGAGGTCTATTTAAAGGCTAGAGTATACAGATGAGTTTTAAGGTGAGACTTAAATGCTTCTACTGAGGTGGCATCTCGAACTGTTACCGGGAGGGCATTCCAGAGTACTGGAGCCCGAAATGAAAAAGTTCTATAGCCCGCAGACTTTTTTTGGGCTTTGGGAATCACTAATAAGCCGGAGTCCTTTGAAGGCAGATTTCTTGCCGGGACATATGGTGCAATACAATCGGCAAGATAGGATGGAGCTAGACCGTGTAGTATTTCATACCTAAGTAGTAAAACCTAGCACATGCCTGCGTTTCACCAATCAAATGCGGTCACTGGTGACGTTTGACTCCGTTTCACCAATCAAACAGACCCAGGCGGTCACATGATTAACTGCACTTTTTTTTTTTTATAAACCTTTATCTATAAAAATGTCAACATTTACAAACATCCATCCATCCATCCATCATCTTCCGCTTATCCGAGGTCGGGTCGCGGGGTCAACAGCTTAAGCAGGGAAGCCCAGACTTCCCTCTCCCCAGCCACTTCGTCTAGCTCTTCCCGGGGGATCCCGAGGCGTTCCCAGGCCAGCCGGGAGACATAGTCTTCCCAACGTGTCCTGGGTCTTCCCCGTGGCCTCCTACCGGTCGGACGTGCCCTAAACACCTCCCTAGGGAGGCGTTCGGGTGGCATCCTGACCAGATGCCCGAACCACCTCATCTGGCTCCTCTCCATGTGGAGGAGCAGCGGCTTTACTTTGAGTTCCTCCCGGATGACAGAGCTTCTCACCCTATCTCTAAGGGAGAGACCCACCACACGGCGGAGGAAACTCATTTCGGCCGCTTGTACCCGTGATCTTATCCTTTCGGTCATGACCCAAAGCTCATGACCATAGGTGAGGATGGGAATGTAGATCGACCGGTAAATTGAGAGCTTTGCCTTCCGGCTCAGCTCCTTCTTCACCACAACGGACCGGTACAACGTCCGCATTACTGAAGACGCCGCACCGATCCGCCTGTCGATCTCACCATCCACTCTTCCCTCACTCGTGAACAAGACTCCTAGGTACTTGAACTCCTCCACTTGGGGCAGGGTCTCCTCCCCAACCCGGAGATGGCACTCCACCCTTTTCCGGGCGAGAACCATGGACTCGGACTTGGAGGTGCTGATTCTCATTCCGGTCGCTTCACACTCGGCTGCGAACCGATCCAGCGAGAGCTGAAGATCCCGGTCAGATGAAGCCATCAGGACCACATCATCTGCAAAAAGCAGAGACCTAATCCTGCGGTTACCAAACCAGAACCCCTCAAGGCCTTGACTGCGCCTAGAAATTCTGTCCATAAAAGTTATGAACAGAATCGGTGACAAAGGACAGCCTTGGCGGAGTCCAACCCTCACTGGAAATGTGTTCGACTTACTGCCGGCAATGCGGACCAAGCTCTGGCACTGATCATACAGGAAGTGGACCGCCACAATAAGACAGTCCGATACCCCATACTCTCTGAGCACTCCCCACAGGACTTCCCGAGGGACACGGTCCAAAGCCTTCTCCAAGTCCACAAAGCACATGTAGACTGGTTGGGCAAACTCCCATGCACCCTCAAGAACCCTGCCCAGAGTATAGAGCTGGTCCACAGTTCCACGACCAGGACGAAAATGATGAAAGTAAGTACAAAAAAAGTGTAAAAACCGTACAAAACAGCGCCATCCCCGCTCCTTCCTCAACATCCAGAAGGCATCTCAGTCTTCCTTCTTCACAGCCTCTGTGAACCTCGGACTAACTGCACATTAAGTCTGCAGCGACTTGCAGCCGCACACATGTGAGGGAGGATCAAACCCCCCCCGGCGACAGATGCCGCACGTTAATGGGCGGGCTGCGGAGAGAGCCGAGGCCATGGAAAAGCCCTAAAACACCAGGTCAGACTGTTTGGGGGGTGTCAGATCCACAGTCCATTTGCCACTCGGTTTAATCCAAGAGCGGGTTTACTAGGTCTTTGTGTTGTCTTTCAGATGGAATATGCTTCATTGGACTTTGTCTTCTTGAAACGAGGTCAAGTTAGCGTGCGACACCGCCCCCTTCTGGACCACTTCCTGCACAGAAACGTGTGAAAGACTTGTATGTGTTGCAGGAGGCACGCCGGATGCAAGGGAGGGGCACCCAGCAGAGGGTTTTCCAGCGATGACGGCAACGATGTAGTAAAACAGTGGTTTAAGTCAGTGTTTTTCGAACCACTGTGCCGCGGCACACAAGATACAGTCTGGTGTGCCGTGAGAGGATGATCTAATTTCACCTATTTGGGTTAAAAATATATTTTCTGCAATAACTATAGTCTGCAAATAATGTGTTGTTGTTGTTGAGTATCGATGCTGTCTAGAGCTCGGCAGACTAACCATGTAATACTCTTCCATGTCTGTAGTGGGCAGTCGGTAGCTAATTGCTTTGTAGATGTCGGAATCAGCGGGAGGCAGCGTGCAGGTAAGAAAGGTATCTAATGCTTAACAACAAAAAAGAACAAAAAGTGAGTGCCCCTAAGAAAAGGCATTGAAGCTTAGGGATGGCTATGCAGAACGAAACTAAAACTGAACTGGCTACAAAGTCAACAAAAAAAGAATGCTGGACGACAGCAAAGACTTACTTTGGGGCAAAGACGGCGTCCACAATGTACAAACCCCGTTTCCGTATGAATTGAGGAATTGTGTTATTAAGTTTATTAAGTTTATTAAGGATCCCCATTAGTCTACACCGCAGTGGAGACTATTCTTCCTGGGGTCCAGGCAAAAAACATCACACAACCACAGAACAAACGATTAAAATGCAGTACAACATGATCCAATAATAGTCATAATACAAAAATAGCAACAACAAAGAACCAAAAAATACTAATAAATGTTGTTACATAATAATTTTCATACCAAAAATAAAAATAGCAATATAAAAATAGATATACTGTATACATTTTTGCAAAATAAAACAAAGAACCAATGGCCTAAAATAGATGTAAATATAAACGGAATACAATGATTTGCAAATCATTTCCAACCCATATTCAGTTGAATATGCTACAAAGACAACATATTTGATGTTTAAACTAATAAACTATTTTTTTTTTGTGCAAATAATCACTAACTTTAGAATTTGATGCCAGCAACCCGTGACAAAGAGGTTGGGAAAAAGGGCAATAAACACTGATAAAGTTGAGGAATGCTCATCAAACACTTATTTGGAACATCCCACATGTGTGCAGGCTAGTTGGGAACAGGTGGGTGCCATGATTGGGTATAAAAACAGCTTCCTGAAAAATGTTCCGTCTTTCACAAGAAAGGATGGGGCGAGGTACACCCCTTTGTCCACAACTGCGTGAGCAAATAGTCAAACAGTTTCAGAACGACGTTTCTCAAAGTGCAATTGCAAAAAATTTAGGGATTTCAACATCTACGGTCCATAATATCATCAAAATGTTCAGAAAATCTGGAGAAATCACTCCACGTAAGCGGCATGGCCGGAAACTAACATTGAATGACGGTGACTTTCAATCCCTCAGATGAAACTGTATCAAAAACCGACATCACTAAAGGATATCACCACATGGGCTCAGGAACACTTCAGAAAACCACTGTCACTAAATACAGTTCGTCGCTACAAATGTAAGTGCAAATTAAAGCTCTGCTATGCAAAGCGAAAGCCATTTATCAACAACATCCAGAAACGCCGCCGGCTTCTCTGGGCCCGAGATCATCTAAGATGGACTGATGCAAAGTGGAAAAGTGTATTTCAAATTGTTTTTGGAAATATTCGACATTGTGTCATCCGGACCAAAGGGGAAGCGAACCATCCGGACTGTTATCGACGCAAAGTTCAAAAGGCAGCATGTGTGATGGTATGGGGGTGCATTAGTGCCCAAGGCATGGGTAACTTACACATCTGGGAAGGCACTATTAATGCTGAAAGGTACATACAGGTTTTGGAACAACATATGCTGCCATTTAAGCGCCGTCTTTTTAATGGACGCCCCTGCTTATTTCATCTAGACAATGCCAAGCCACATTCAGCACGTGTTACAACAGCGTGGCTTCGTTAAAAAAAAGAGTGCGGGTACCTCCTGGCCCGCCTGCAGTCCAGACCTGTCTCCTCTCGAAAATGTGTGGCACACTATGAAGCGTAAAACACGACCGCGGAGACCCCGGACTGTTGAACGACTGAAGCTCTACATAAAACAAGAATGGGAAAGAATTCCACTTTCAAAGCTTCAACAATTAGTTTCCTCAGTTCCCAAACGTTTATTGAGAGTTGTTAAAAGAAAAGAGGTGATGTAACACAGTGGTGAACATGCCCTTTCCCAACTACTTTGGCACGTGTTGCAGCCATGAAATTCTAAGTTAATTATTATTTGCATCGAACACAATTTCCCAACTCATATGGAAACGGGGTTTGTAGATGCGGGAGGAAGACTTGAAACTGCTACAGGAAAATACCAAAAAAAAGAGAAAAAGCCACCAAAATAGGAGCGCAAGAGTATATTCAACATTGTGTCATCCGGACCAAAGGGGAAGCGAACTATCCAGACTGTTATCGACGCAAAGTTCAAAAGGCAGCATCTGTGATAGTATGGGGGTGCATTAGTGCCCAAGGCATGGGTAACTTACACATCTGGGAAGGCACCATTAATGCTGAAAGGTACATACAGGTTTTGGAACAACATAGGCTGCCATCTAAGCGCCGTCTTTTTCATGGACGCCCCTGCTTATTTCAGCAAGACAATGCCAAGCCACATTCAGCACATGTTACAACAGCGTGGCTTCGTAAAAAAAGAGTGCGGGTACCTTTCTGGCCTGCCTGCAGTCCAGATATGTCTCCTCTCGAGAATGTGTGGCGGATTATGAAGCGTAAAATACGACAGCGGAGTCCCCGGACTGTTGGACGCCTGAAGCTCTACATAAAACAAGAATGGGAAAGAATTCCACTTTCAAAGCTTCAACAATTATTTTCCTCAGTTCCCAAACATTTATTGAGAGTTGTTGAAAGAAATGTGATGTAACACAGTGGTGAACATGCCCTTTCCCAACTACTTTGGCAAGTGTTGCAGCCATGAAATTCTAAGTTAATCATTATTTGCATCTAACACAATTTCCCAACTCCTATGGAAACGGGGTTTGTAGATGCGGGAGGAAGACTTGAAACTGCTACAGGAAAATACCAAAAAAAAAGAGAAAAAGCCACCAAAATAGGAGCGCAAGAGTATATTCAACATTGTGTCATCCGGACCAAAGGGGAAGCGAACCATCCGGACTGTTATCGACGCAAAGTTCAAAAGGCAGCATCTGTGATGGTATGGGGGTGCATTAGTGCCCGAGGCATGGGTAACTTACACATCTGGGAAGGCACCATTAAAACTGAAAGGTACATACAGGTTTTGGAACAACATATGCTGCCATCTAAGCGCCGTCTTTTTAATGGACGCCCCTGCTTATTTCAGCTAGACAATGCCAAGCCACATTCAGCACGCGTTACAACAGCGTGGCTTCGTAAAAAGAGAGTGCGGGTACTTTCCTGGCCCGCCTGCAGTCCAGACATGTCTCCTCTCGAAAATGTGTGGCACATTATGAAGCGTAAAATACGACCGTTGAACGACTGAAGCTCTACATAAAACAAGAATGGGAAAGGATTCCACTTTCAAAGCTTCAACAATTAGTTTCCTCAGTTCCCAAACGTTTATTGAGAGTTGCTAAAAGAAATGTGATGTAACACAGTGGTGAACATGCCCTTTCCCAACTACTTTGGCACGTGTTGCAGCCATGAAATTCTAAGTTAATTATTATTTGCATCTAACACAATTTCCCAACTCATATGGAAACATGGTTTGTAGATGCGGGAGGAAGACTTGAAACTGCTACAGGAAAATACCAAAAAAAAGACAAAAAGCCACCAAAATAGGAGCGCAAGAGTATATTCAACATTGTGTCATCCGGACCAAAGGGGAAGCGAACCATCCAGACTGTTATGGACGCAAAGTTCAAAAGGCAGCATCTGTGATGGTATGGGGGTGCATTAGTGCCCAAGGCATGAGTAACTTACACATCTGGGAAGGCACCATTAATGCTGAAAGGTACATACAGGTTTTGGAACAACATAGGCTGCCATCTAAGCGCCGTCTTTTTCATGGACGCCCCTGCTTATTTCAGCAAGACAATGCCAAGCCACATTCAGCACGCGTTACAACAGCGTGGCTTCGTAAAAAGAGAGTGCGGGTACTGTCCTGGCCCGCCTGCAGTCCAGACATGTCTCCTCTCGAAAATGTGTGGCACATTATGAAGCGTAAAATACGACCGCGGAGACCCCGGACTCTTGAACGACTGAAGCTCTACATAAAACAAGAATGGAAAAGAATTCCACTTTCAAAGCTTCAACAATTATTTTCCTCAGTTCCCAAACGTTTATTGAGAGTTGCTAAAAGAAATGTGATGTAACACAGTGGTGAACATGCCCTTTCCCAACTACTTTGGCACGTGTTGCAGCCATGAAATTCTAAGTTAATTATTATTTGCATCTAACACAATTTCCCAACTCATATGGAAACATGGTTTGTAGATGCGGGAGGAAGACTTGAAACTGCTACAGGAAAATACCAAAAAAAAGACAAAAAGCCACCAAAATAGGAGCGCAAGAGTATATTCAACATTGTGTCATCCGGACCAAAGGGGAAGCGAACCATCCAGACTGTTATCGACGCAAAGTTCAAAAGGCAGCATCTGTGATGGTATGGGGGTGCATTAGTGCCCAAGGCATGGGTAACTTACACATCTGGGAAGGCACCATTAATGCTGAAAGGTACATACAGGTTTTGGAACAACATATGCTGCCATCTAAGCGCCGTCTTTTTAATGGACGCCCCTGCTTATTTCAGCAAGACAATGCCAAGCCACATTCAGCACGCGTTACAACAGCGTGGCTTCGTAAAAAGAGAGTGCGGGTACTTTCCTGGCCCGCCTGCAGTCCAGACATCTCTCCTCTCGAAAATGTGTGGCGCATTATGAAGCGTAAAATACGACCGCGGAGACCCCGGACTGTTGAAGGACTGAAGCTCTACATAAAACAAGAATGGGAAAGAATTCCACTTTCAAAGCTTCAACAATTATTTTCCTCAGTTCCCAAACATTTATTGAGAGTTGTTGAAAGAAATGTGATGTAACACAGTGGTGAACATGCCCTTTCCCAACTACTTTGGCAAGTGTTGCAGCCATGAAATTCTAAGTTAATCATTATTTGCATCTAACACAATTTCCCAACTCATATGGAAACGGGGTTTGTAGATGCGGGAGGAAGACTTGAAACTGCTACAGGAAAATACCAAAAAAAAAGAGAAAAAGCCACCAAAATAGGAGCGCAAGAGTATATTCAACATTGTGTCATCCGGACCAAAGGGGAAGCGAACCATCCGGACTGTTATCGACGCAAAGTTCAAAAGGCAGCATCTGTGATGGTATGGGGGTGCATTAGTGCCCGAGGCATGGGTAACTTACACATCTGGGAAGGCACCATTAAAACTGAAAGGTACATACAGGTTTTGGAACAACATATGCTGCCATCTAAGCGCCGTCTTTTTAATGGACGCCCCTGCTTATTTCAGCTAGACAATGCCAAGCCACATTCAGCACGTGTTACAACAACGTGGCTTCGTAAAAAAAAGAGTGCGGGTACCTTTCTGGCCCGCCTGCAGTCCAGATATGTCTCCTCTCGAGAATGTGTGGCGGATTATGAAGCGTAAAATACAACAGCGGAGACCCCGGACTGTTGGACGCCTGAAGCTCTACATAAAACAAGAATGGGAAAGAATTCCACTTTCAAAGCTTCAACAATTATTTTCCTCAGTTCCCAAACGTTTATTGAGAGTTGTTAAAAGAAATGCGATGTAACACAGTGGTGAACATGCCCTTTCCCAACTACTTTGGCACGTGTTGCAGCCATGAAATTCTAAGTTAATTATTATTTGCATCTAACACAATTTCCCAACTCATATGGAAACGGGGTTTGTAGATGCGGGAGGAAGACTTGAAACTGCTACAGGAAAATACCAAAAAAAACAGAAAAAGACACCAAAATAGGAGCGCAAGATAAGAACCGAAACACTACACAGTAAAACAGCCCAAAAAAAAATGGCGTGATGTGACAGGTGGTGACAGTAGACCTACTTTCAGACAAGATCTATAGTGATACATAGTTAGTTATGGCTTAAAGTCATATCCAACAATTGCGACTTTTTCCTGTCGACTGAGTTTCGGTTTTTTTCAACAATTTCCACTTGCGGATATCTTCAACGCAAAAAACTTGTCTCAGAAAAGGTTGAAAAACACAATGGTCTAAGTCAAGTAGCCTTGGTGATGAAAAAGTAATTACATAGGTGTGCTGGAAAGGCCGGGACTGAAAATAAGTCGGGTAGAAGGATGCTGTTCTGTGGTCAAAGTCTACATGGGCGGCCTGGACCACATGGGACGGAGGACAGGTGGTCAGTAAAAAGGGGAACTGCACATTTTTTGGGGGGAATTGTGATAATCATTCACGATTCTTATGCAAGACAAGAACATTTCACGAATACGGTCTTACTCGCAGCTAAAAACGGAGCCAATCGAAGTCATGATTTTTGGTAAGAGGAAAAGAGAGGACACCATCAAACTGTCAATAGATGGAATTGATATTGAAAGGGTTTCTGAACTTAGATTTTTAGGATTGATACTGGATGACGGTCTGACATGGAAATCTCATATTGCACACGTACGAAAAAAGATCCATCATCTTCCGCTTATCCGAGGTCGGGTCGCGGGGGCAACAGCCTAAGCAGGGAAACCCAGACTTCCCTCTCCCCAGCCACTTCGTCTAGCTCTTCCCGGGGGATCCCGAGGCGTTCCCAGGCCAGACGGGAGACATAGTCTTCCCAACGTGTCCTGGGTCTTCCCCGTGGCCTCCTACCAGTTGGACGTGCCCTAAACACCTCCCTAGGGAGGCGTTCGGGTGGCATCCTGACCAGATGCCCGAACCACCTCATCTGGCTCCTCTCCATGTGAAGGAGCAGCGGCTTTACTTTGAGTTCCTCCCGGATGGCAGAGCTTCTCACCCTATCTCTAAGGGAGAGACCCAAACTCATTTCAGCCGCTTGTACCCGTGATCTTATCCTTTCGGTCATGACCCAAAGCTCATGACCATAGGTGAGGATGGGAACGTAGATCGACCGGTAAATTGAGAGCTTTGCCTTCCGGCTCAGCTCCTTCTTCACCACAACGGACCGGTACAACGTCCGCATTACTGAAGACGCCGCACCGATCCGCCTGTCGATCTCACCATCCACTCTTCCCTCACTCGTGAACAAGACTCCTAGGTACTTGAACTCCTCCACTTGGGGCAGGGTCTCCTCCCCAACCCGGAGATGGCACTCCACCCTTTTCCGGGCGAGAACCATGAACTCGGACTTGGAGGTGCTGATTCTCATTCCGGTCGCTTCACACTCGGCTGCGAACCGATCCAGTGAGAGCTGAAGATCCCGGCCAGATGAAGCCATCAGGACCACATCATCTGCAAAAAGCAGAGACCTAATCCTGCGGTTACCAAACCGGAACCCCTCAACGCCTTGACTGCGCCTAGAAATTCTGTCCATAAAAGTTATGAACAGAATCGGTGACAAAGGACAGCCTTGGCGGAGTCCAACCCTCACTGGAAATGTGTTCGACTTACTGCCGGCAATGCGAACCAAGCTCTGGCACTGATCGTACAGGGAACGGACCGCCACAATAAGACCCCATACTCTCTGAGCACTCCCCACAGGAGTTCCCGAAAAAAGATGTCTAAGAGTATTTTTACATTAAACAAGGTAAAATATGTGTTAGATTATAGGGCAACGCGTATATTGTATTGTGCACTTATATTGCCATATACCATCAACTGTGTGGAAGTGTGGGGGAACACTTATAAGAGGAACATAAAGGCATTGTATCAATTACAGAAAAAGCTAGAACACCCGAAAAAAGTTTTTCAACTTGTTTAAGTCGGGGTCCACGTTAATCAATTCATGGTAGGTCGTTAAGAGCTGTCCAAAGACACCAGAGACAAAATTGTACAACTCCACAAGGATGGAAAGGGCTACGGAGAAATTGCCATCTCCATCTGTATACTCTAGCCTTTAAATAGACCTCCTTTTTAGACCAGTTGATCTGCCGCTTCTTTTCTTTCTCCTATCAATCAATCAATGTTTATTTATATAGCCCCAAATCACAAATGTCTCAAAGGACTGCACAAATCATTACGACTACAACATCCTCGGAAGAACCCACAAAAGGGCAAGGAAAACTCACACCCAGTGGGCAGGGAGAATTCACATCCAGTGGGACGCCAGTGACAATGCTGACTATGAGAAACCTTGGAGAGGACCTCAGATGTGGGCAACCCCCGCCCCTCTAGGGGACCGAAAGCAATGGATGTCGAGCGGGTCTAACATGATACTGTGAAAGTTCAATCCATAGTGGCTCCAAGACAGCAGCGAGAGTCCCGTCCACAGGAAACCATCTCAAGCGGATCAGCAGCGTAGAGATGTCCCCAACCGATACAGGCGAGCGGTCCATCCTGGGTCCCGACGAGCGGTCCATCCTGGGTCTCGACTCTGGACAGTCAGTACTTCATCCATGGTCATCGGACCGGACCCCCTCCACAAGGGAGGGGGGGGACATAGGAGAAAGAAAAGAAGCGGCAGATCAACTGGTCTAAAAAGGAGGTCTATTTAAAGGCTAGAGTATACAGATGAGTTTTAAGATGAGACTTAAATGCTTCTACTGAAATAGCATCTCGAACTGTTACCGGGAGGGCATTCCAGAGTACTGGAGCCCGAACGGAAAACGCTCTATGTCCCCCCCTCCCTAGTGGAGGGGGTCCGGTCCGATGACCATGGATGAAGTACTGGCTGTCCAGAGTCGAGACCCAGGATGGACCGCTCGTCGGGACCCAGGATGGACCGCTCGCCTGTATCGGTTGGGGACATCTCTACGCTGCTGATCCGCCTCCGCTTGAGATGGTTTCCTGTGGACGGGACTCCCGCTGCTGTCTTGGATCCGCTTGAACTGAACTCTCGCGTCTGTGTTGGAGCCACTATGGATTGAACTTTCACAGTATCATGTTAGACCCGCTCGACATCCATTGCTTTCGGTCCCCTAGAGGGGGGGGGGGGGGGGGGGGGTTGCCCACATCTGAGGTCCTCTCCAAGGTTTCTCATAGTCAGCATTGTCACTGGCGTCCCACTGGATGTGAATTCTCCCTGCCCACTGGGTGTGAGTTTTCCTTGCCCTTTTGTGGGTTCTTCCGAGGATGTTGTAGTCGTAATGATTTGTACAGTCCTTTGAGACATTTGTGATTTGGGGCTATATAAATAAACATTGATTGATTGATTGACTTTTAAAACTGAAGAAAGATAAGGAAGACTTCTATAAACAAGTTATCGATGCTTTTGATCAGAAGGAGCTGCGCATGGACTTCATTTATAAGTAAAGGTAAGACCATAATAATGTTTTTTTTATTAAATGTGCTTTTCATGATGGTATCCTTACATCACACTCAAATCTTTAAAGGGGAACATTATCAGCAGACCTATGTAAGCGTCACTATATACCTTGATGGTGCAGAAAAAAGACCATCTTTTTTTTTTTAACCGATTTCCGAACTCTAAATGGGTGAATTTTGGCGAATTAAACGCCTTTCTGTTTATCGCGCTGGAAGCGATGACGTCAGAATGTGACGTCGCAGAGGTAACACACCCGCCATTTTCATTTTCAACACATTACAAACACCGGGTCTCAGCTCTGTTATTTTCCGTTTTTTTGACAATTTTTTGGAACCTTGGAGACATCATGCCTCGTCGGTGTGTTGTCGGAGGGTGTAACAACACTAACAGGGAGGGATTCAAGTTGCACCACTGGCCCGAAGATGCCAAAGTGTCTGCCGCCAGACCCCCATTGAATGTGCCAGAGTGTCTCCACATTTGACCGGCGATGCTAAGACAGACATGGCACAGAGAAGTATGGATAACCTGCAGATGCATTTGCAACGATAGTCAACGAAATCACAAAAGGTGAGTTTTGTTGATTTTGACTGCCAGCTAATCGATGCTAACATGCTATGCTAATCGATGCTAACATGCTATTTACCGGCGGTGCTAAGGCAGACATGGCACAGAGATGTATGGATAACCAGCAGATCCATTTGCAACAATAGTCAACAAAATCACAAAAGGTGAGTTTTGTTGATTTTGACTGCCAGCTAATCGATGCTAACATGCTACGCTAATCGATGCTAACATGCTATTTACCGGCGGTGCTAAAGCAGACATGGCACAGAGACGTATGGATAACCTGCAGATGCATTTGCAACTATATTACGTTTCCTCCCACCCACATTTAATGCGAAACAAACACTTACCAATCGACGGATTTAAGTTGCTCCAGTGTCACGAGATGCGAAAGTCCTGATCGTTTGGTCCGCACATTTTACCGGCGATGCTAACGCAGCTATTCGGCCATGCTATGGCTATGAATAGCGTCAATAGCTTCAGTTTCTTCTTCAATATTTTCATACTCCAACCATCTGTTTCAATACATGCGTAATCTGTTGAATCGCTTAAGTCGCTGAAATCAGAGTTTGAATCCGAGCTAATGTCGCTATATCTTGCTGTGGTATTCCCATTGTTTGTTTACATTGACAGGACTGTGTGACGTCACAGGGAAATGGCCAGTGTCTTCGCAGAGAGCCGAAAATAAGGCACGTTAAAGCTTTATTTAGGGATATTCCGAGACCGGTAAAATTTTGAAAAAAACTTCAAAAAATACAACAAGCCACTGGGAACTGATTTTTATTGTTTTTAACCCTATTGAAATTGTGATAATGTTCCCCTTTAAGCGCAGGCCTAAATTTACCGCATTCCTTTGGTAAGCGACGGAGTGCGAAGAGGATTTAAATTAATTAGCGCCCCGGCGGCAATTCAAGGAAATACGGTATTCTGATTAAAGCAACTGTTTCTCGAGTTATGTTCCTAACTAGGAAAGAAAGACAGAAAAAGACATCTTGGCGACTGAAAAACCTCCTGGCAGACGTAATAATACGCTGACAAAGGCCAACTTATCAACAGTGGTGGTAGCAGGGCAGACCACATGAGGATTATCAGTAAATTCATCAAGTGTTAGCCAGCTGCTTGCTGAAAGTGTTATAGCGTGGTCAACTCAAGGGTTGTCAGCACCCGGGTTCCGCCGACAAAATGTGGTAAAAGAGATGAGTAAAAGATGAAAAACACGACCACATCCGCAGAAACAACCTGCTGGTGTCTCTGCACACTGAAGCGAAAGTTCAAGAGTGAAACGAGGTGACGTGGTACTCTTTGGGCACAACTAGAGTGGGATTGTATTGTACCATATGTCCCGGCAAGAAATCTGCGTTCAAAGGACTCCGGCTTGTTAGTGATTCCCAAAGCCCAAAAAAAGTCTGCGGGCTATAGAGCGTTTTCCGTTCGGGCTCCAGTACTCTGGAATGCCCTCCCGGTAACAGTTCGAGATGCCACCTAAGTAGAAGCATTTAAGTCTCACCTTAAAACTCATTTGTATACTCTAGCCTTTAAATAGACTCCCTTTTTAGACCAGTTGATCTGCTGTTTCTTTTCTTTTTCTTCTATGTCCCACTCTCCCTTGTGGAGGGGGTCCGGTCCGATCCGGTGGCCATGTACTGCTTGCCTGTCTATCGGCTGGGGACATCTCTGCGCTGCTGATCCGCCTCCGCTTGGGATGGTTTCCTGCTGGCTCCGCTGTGAACGGGACTCTCGCTGCTGTGTTGGATACGCTTTGGACTGGACTCTTGCGACTGTGTTGGATCCATTGTGGATTGAACTTTCACAGTATCATGTTAGACCCGCTCGACATCCATTGCTTTCCTCCTCTCTAAGGTTCTCATAGTCATTATTGTCACCGACGTCCCACTGGGTCATTATTGTCACCCTTATGTGGGCCTACCGAGGATGTTGTGGTGGTTTGTGCAGCCCTTTGAGACACTAGTGATTTAGGGCTATACAAGTAAACATTGATTGATTGATTGATTGATTAAGGGGCTGCCATTCCATTATAATTAGGGATGCACCGATTAATCGGTAACCGAATATATTCGGCCGAATATGGCAAAAAAAAAGCCACATTCGGCCTTCGGTGGAATGAGTTAAAAACAAGGCCGAATAGTGGCGTGTGACGCAATTTTTTGACGCGGTGACGCAAATCAACCAATGTGCTGTGACGCGGTGACGTTGGGATATATTGTGTACTTGTATAAGTGTATGAGGTTACAAGCACACACTTATTGAGATTTATTGGGGCCTCTGTTTACATTATTAGCCTGTTGTGTAGGCTACCTGTATAAGTGTAGGAGGTTACAAGCACACACTTAATTGAGATTTACTTGAGCCTTCTGTTTACATTATTAGCATATCTACTGTGGCTAAGCAGACTTTTGCCAAAAGGACAATAATTCATTTGTTGTGGGTTTATCCACTTTAATGCACTTTTTTTTTTTTTGGAATGTATGTTTTGTTTGAAGGCCTAATATAAATGAAAAACTTTGTGCTTTTTTTTGAAAAGCAAAGGCTACTGGAATATTAAAAAAATGTCAATATTCAATAAAAAATTTTTGAAAAACGTGTAAATATTTCAATTTTTCCATCCATTTTCTTATTCTAGGCTATTTATCCATCCATCCATCCATCCATCATCTTCCGCTTATCCGAGGTCGGGTCGCGGGGGCAGCAGCCTAAGCAGGGAAGCCCAGACTTCCCTATCTCCAGCCACTTCGTCTAGCTCTTCCCGGGGGATCCCGAGGCGTTCCCAGGCCAGCCGGGAGACATAGTCTTCCCAACGTGTCCTGGGTCTTCCCCGTGGCCTCCTACCAGTTGGACGTGCCCTAAACACATCCCTAGAGAGGCGTTCGGGTGGCATCCTGACCAGATGCCCGAACCACTTCATCTGGCTCCTCTCGATGTGAAGGAGCAGCGGCTTTACTTTGAGTTCCTCCCGGATGGCAGAGCTTCTCACCCTATCTCTAAGGGAGAGACCCAAACTCATTTGGGCCGCTTGTACCCGTGATCTTATCCTTTCGGTCATGACCCAAAGCTCATGACCATAGGTGAGGATGGGAACGTAGATCGACCGGTAAATTGAGAGCTTTGCCTTCCGGCTCAGCTCCTTCTTCATCACATAGGCTATTTATGCAATATTTAAAAAATTGCGAAAAACTGCATTCATTATTCGGTATTCGGCCAAGCGTTTAAATTTTATTCGGCTTCGGCCACAAATTTCCATTTCGGTGCATCCCTAAATAATATTATTTGATATTTTTACGGTAATGTGCTAATAATTTCACACATAAGTCGCTCCGGAGAGTATATGTCGCACCCCCAGCCAAACTATGAAAAAAAACTGCGACTTATAGTCCGAAAAATACGGTAGTTGTGATTTCCCTCTCTGCATGAAAGTTTAAGAGTAGCATATATTAATGCAGTTTGAAGAAGAATGTTTGAATGTAGACACATAGAATCATCATACTGCTGTGATTATATGCATCAAGTGTTCATTCAAGGCTAAGGCAAAATTACGAGATATATATCGTGTATCGAGATATTAAAATAAGGCCATATCGCCCAGCCCTACGGTCACTTGAAAACATCACTATGCATCATTACGGTGGCTACGATTTCCATCTTAAAGATCTAAAAAAATTTGGAATGTCCGGCGGGCCAGATTGAAAAGCTCAACGGGCCTTACGTTAAGGTAACGTGTGGAGTTCCCCAGGGTTCGGTCCTTGGCCCTGCACTCTTCAGCATCTACATGCTGCCGCTAGGTGACATCATACGCAAATACGGTGTTAGCTTTCACTGTTATGCTGATGACACCCAACTCTACATGCCCCTAAAGCTGACCAACACGCCGGATTGTAGTCAGCTGCAGGCGTGTCTTAATGAAATTAAACAATGGATGTCTGCTAACTTTTTGCAACTCAACGCCAAAAAAACGGAAATGTTGATTATCGGTCCTGCTAGACACCGACCTCTATTTAATGATACAACTCTAACATTTGACAACCAAACAATTTAACAATACGACACGGTAAAGAATCTGGGAGTTATCTTTGACCCAACTCTCTCCTTTGAGTCACACATTAAAAGCGTTACTAAAACGGCCTTCTTTCATCTCCGTAATATCGCTAAAATTCGCTCCATTCTGTCCACTAAAGACGCTGAGATCATTATCCATGCGTTTGTTACGTCTCGTCTTGATTACTGTAACAAACTATTTTCGGGTCTCCCCATGTCTAGCATTA
This sequence comes from Nerophis ophidion, assembly GCF_033978795.1. Lineage (NCBI taxonomy): Eukaryota > Metazoa > Chordata > Actinopteri > Syngnathiformes > Syngnathidae > Nerophis > Nerophis ophidion. Next base: position 3,989,009 of record NC_084625.1, read on the forward strand.
AAAGATTACAGTTGGTACAAAATGCGGCTGCTAGACTTTTGACAAGAACAAGAAAGTTTGATCATATTACGCCTATACTGTATATACCTTTATATACATATATACATACATATATACCTGTACTGGCTCACCTGCACTGGCTTCCTGTGCACTTAAGATGTGACTTTAAGGTTTTACTACTTACGTATAAAATACTACACGGTCTAGCTCCATCCTATCTTGCAGATTGTATTGTACCATATGTGCCGGCAAGAAATCTGCCTTCAAAGGACTCCGGCTTATTAGTGATTCCCAAAGCCCAAAAAAAGTCTACGGGCTATAGAGCGTTTTCATTTCGGGCTCCAGTACTCTGGAATGCCCTCCCGGTAACAGTTCGAGATGCCAGCTCAGTAGAAGCATTTAAGTCTCACTTTAAAACTCATTTGTATACTCTAGCCTTTAAATAGACTCCCTTTTTAGACCAGTTGATCTGCCGTTTCTTTTCTTTTTCTCCTATGTCCCACTCTCCCTTGTGGAGGGGGTCCGGTCCGATCCGGTGGCCATGTACTGCTCGCCTGTGTATCGGCTGGGGACATCTCTGCGCTGCTGATCCGCCCCCGCTTGGGATGGTTTCCTGCTGGCTCTGCTGTGAACGAGACTCTCGCTGCTGTGTTGGATCCGCTTTGGACTGGACTCTTGCGACTGTGTTGGAACTTTCACAGAATCATGTTAGACCCGCTCGACATCCATTGCTTTCCTCCTCTCCAAGGTTTCTCATAGTCGTCATTGTCACCGACGTCCCACTGAGTGTGAGTTTTCCTTGCCCTTATGTGGGCCTACCGAGGATGTCGTAGTGGTTTGTGCAGCCCTTTGAGACACTAGTGATTTAGGGCTATATAAGTAAACATTGATTGATTGATTGATTGATACGTTGCCCAGGTCTGATGTAAATAGTCATAAAAATAAAGAACACGCATGGAATGAGAAGGTACTGTACTGTATGTAAATAATTGATGTTTGGTGCACGTTCCAATTGAGATGCAACGGGAAATCCACTTCTGAGTGACCTCAATGAGGTCTTGCTTTTCAGTGCGATGCTGAAACAAGGCATGGCGAGGCCTCGCACAGAGTTGGGGTTTTTTCTGTGAACGTCTTCAAACAGAAGTAGTAAAAATGATGTCAGCGATATGGAACGGCTTTGCTGGGGGGCAAAAATGCTAAACGCTGGTCCAGCCTGACACAGCAACTGCATGAGCTCACAGACAGTAACATAATCCCTGTGACAGCCTGCTAAAATCACAGGGCTCTTGCCTTCTGGAATGCGCTCTGTATGCTCGCCCGGCCCCCCCCCGGCTCGCCCAGCCCCCCTGGCACTGCGACACTTCCTCAGACTTCCACCCGATGCTACATTTCAGCCACGAGTCGCGATTATGCTCTCTTCACATGGAACCCCGGCAACTCAAGCCCAGGGGACGGTATCTCGCCCCGCCTGTCCCAGATTCTCCCCAAACAAAAGAGCGGGCGTCCCAGCAAAAGGGTCGTGGGAGACTTGGCGGGCCAGCTGTGAGACAGGAAGTGTGGACACAAGGGCGAGCGAGTGATGGGAAAGTGATGCGTTCGGACAAAGTGCAGGCGGACCGACTGGAGGTCAGCGCAGTTGACTTGTTCTTTGCATTTGGTGCAAAGCAGCATGGAGTTCAAGTCAGGTTCATCTTTTACAGCAGCAAACACTGATTTTCCACATGAGTCTTTTTCCAACGCTGGAATGAGCAAAAGGCATGCCTGCGGTGTAGGTTTTTGTAGAATGGACCAAAGAAGACATTGCCTTATAATAACTACCGTATTTGCCGGACTAGAAGTCACAGTTTTTTTTCATAGTTTGCCCGGGGGGTGTGACTCATACTCAGGAGTATGGATGCACCGAAAAGAAAATTTGTGGTCGAAGCCGAATAAAATTTAAACGCTTGGCCGAAGGCCGAATACCGAATAATGAATGCAGTTTTTCACAATTCAGTTCAGAAATGTTCTTTTTAAACAATTTGCTGCTGCATTTGTTGACAAAGTGGGGACCCTCGCCTAGGGCTGGGCGATATATCAAAAATACTCGATGTATCGCGGGTTTGTCTCTGAGCGATATAGAAAATGACTATCGTGATATTGGAGTATACATTTTGCCGATTGTATTGTACCATATGTCCCGGCAAGAAATCTGCCTTCAAAGGACTCCGGCTTATTAGTGATTCCCAAAGCCCAAAAAAAGTCTGCGGGCTATAGAGCGTTTTCCGTTCGGGCTCCAGAACTCTGGAATGCCCTCCCGGTAACAGTTCGAGATGCTACCTCAGTAGAAGCATTTAAGTCTCACCTTAAAACTCATCTGTATACTCTAGCCTTTAAATAGACCTCTTTTTTAGACCAGTTGATCTGCCGCTTCTTTTCTTTTTTCCCCTATGTCCCCCCCCCTCCCTTGTGGAGCCGCGAGAGTTCAGTTCAAGCGGATCCAAGACAGCAGCGAGAGTCCCGTCCACAGGAAACCATCCCAAGCGGAGGCGGATCAGCACCGTAGAGATGTCCCCAACCGATACAGGCGAGTGGTCCATCCTGGGTCTCGACGAGCGGTCCATCCTGGGTCTCGACTCTGGACAGCCAGTACTTCATCCATGGTCATCGGACCGGACCCCCTCCACAAGGGAGGGGGGGACATAGGAGAAAGAAAAGAAGCGGCAGATCAACTGGTCTAAAAAGGAGGTCTATTTAAAGGCTAGAGTATACAGATGAGTTTTAAGGTGAGACTTAAATGTTTCTACGGAGCGTGGATGGTGAAATCCCTAAATTCCTTGCAGGGAGCTGGTTCAGAAATGTTCTTTTTAAACAATTTGCTGCTGCATTTGTTGACAAAGTGGGGACCCTCGCCTAGGGCTGGGCGATATATCAAAAATACTCGATGTATCGCGGGTTTGTCTCTGAGCGATATAGAAAATGACTATCGTGATATTGGAGTATACATTTTGCCGATTGTATTGTACCATATGTCCCGGCAAGAAATCTGCGTTCAAAAGACTCCGGCTTATTAGTGATTCCTAAAGCCCAAAAGAAGTCTACGGGCTATAGAGCGTTTTCCGTTCGGGCTCCTGTACTCTGGAATGCCCTCCCGGTAACAGTTCGAGATGCTACCTCAGTAGAAGCATTTAAGTCTCACCTTAAAACTCATCTGTATACTCTAGCCTTTAAATAGACCTCCTTTTTAGACCAGTTGATCTGCCGCTTCTTTTCTTTTTTCCCCTATGTCCCCCCCCTCCCTTGTGGAGGGGGTCCGGTCCGATGACCATGGATGAAGTACTGGCTGTCCAGAGTCGAGACCCAGGATGGACCGCTCGCCTGTGTATCGGTTGGGGACATCTCTGCGCTGCTGATCCGCCTCCGCTTGGGATGGTTTCCTGTGGACGGGACTCTCGCTGCTGTCTTGGATCCGCTTCGAACTGAACTCTCCTGGCTGTGTTGGAGCCACTATGGATTGAACAGTATCATGTTAGACCCCCTCGACATCCATTGCGTTCGGTCCCCTAGGGGGGGGGGGGGGGGGGGTTGCCCACATCTGAGGTCCTCTCCAAGGTTTCTTATAGTCAGCATTGTCACTGGCGTCCCACTGGATGTGAATTCTCCCTGCCCACTGGGTGTGAGTTTTCCTTGCCCTTTTGTGGATGTTGTAGTCGTAATGATTTGTGCAGTCCTTTGAGACATTTGTGATTTGGGGCTATATAAATAAACATTGATTGATTGATTGATTATAGTTATTTGAATGACTCTTACCATAATATGTTAGGTTAACATACCAGTCACCTTCTCAGTTGGTTATTTATACTTCATATAACGTACACTTATTCAGCCTGTTGTTCACTATTTATTTATTTTAAATTTCCTTTCAAATGTCCATTCTTGCTGTTGGGTTTTATCACATAAATTTCCTCCAAAAATGCGACTTATACTCCAGTGCGACGTATATATGTTTTTTTCCTTCTTTATTATGCATTTTCGTCCAGTGCGACGTATACTCCGGAGCGATTTATAATCTGAAAAATACGATATTTAATATTTAGAATGCAATAAAAATGAATACACCCTTCATGAAGTCTTTCTTAATGATTGTGAGCGATAGGCAAAATGTCATAAAAAGCGCACTTCCCTATTAAATGTAGATTTCATCATTATTTTACAGAAACTGCACAAATTATATTACGGCCTCATTTTCACTTCTTCATTTCATTGCAACAGCAAGCTTCAAAATAACAGAAGATGTGACCATAGCAACCACAGACTAGACTAACATTAGGTATGGTATTTGATAGTCGACTCATCAGATTATGTAGCATAAACCTCTTCATCTAATCATCATGTAGGTCAGGGGTAGGGAACCTATGGCTCTAGAGCCAGATGTGGCTCTTTTGATGACTGCATCTGGCTCTCGGATACATCTGAGCTAACATTGCTTAACACGATAAGTAATGGCTAATTCCACTTGTAATCAAAGTGTTAAAAATAACGTTCAAAATATTAAACATGCTCATGCATTTGAATCCATCCATCCTTTTTCTACCACACTTTATTTATTTTTATTTTTTTTTAGGGCTTGCCCTCCTAGGGGTTCTTCAGACCACCAAGCACCGACATGAAAGCCTGTTTCAGGGTTACGATATTTTTTTATTTTTCAATAAGTCTCTCAGTTGCTTTCCAGCAATTGTCTTTTTCTCTTTCGTTCTCGCTCGCACTCTGGCTCCAGCTCCAACCCTGTCTCTCCTCCTGGCTGCTGCTTATAACAGAGCGACAGGTGATTAGATAACGAGGCCCAGGTGGGTTGTCTACGCACCTGTCACTGATTTCGAGGCCGGTCCTGGCACACCCCGCTTCGCTGCAGGCCCGCAGGCCACGCCCCCTCCACAGCTAGCATCAGAATATCAATGTCATTACAAAGAATAAGAGACCTATTATACTCTCTTAATGTTGGTCTTACTTAAAAATGCACGCGTTTAGGTGTGTTCAGTGTTGAAAAAAAAAATGATATGGCTCTTCCGGAAATACATTTTAAAATATTCAGATTTTTGGCTCTCTAAGCCAAAAAGATTCCCGACCCCTGATATAGGTGCTGAACACACCAAATTCATAAACTGTTAACATTTATCCCAATATGTAAATGTCCCCACGTTTGTACTTTTAAAGCTAATTAAATCCATAATCATGTTCTCTGTGTAGTCTAGGGCTGCCACTAACAATTATCTTGATAGTCGACCAGCCATCGACTATCTTAACGATTAGTCGACTCGTCAGATTATAAAGCATACACGCAATCAGTGGCTCTAATTTATCCATCACCTTTTTAATTCCGCTCGAGATACTTACTGATTTGTTCATGAATATTTATTTATACTGTCAATAAGCAGCTTAATAAGCTGCTACAAATATTTAAATAACTATTCAACTTTTGTCCATTTAAAAGTAAGCACAGTAAAAGTATGTTTTTCATTTTAAAATAAAAAGGACAGTTAAAGTAGCAGCAAGAACAACAAACGCTAAAACAACAAAACTAACTTCATCACAAAGAAACAAGCATTTTTTGTTTAAAAAGCTCCACACTGATATATTATTGATTATTGATTCATTGTTAACATTTTAGCTGTCTATTGCTCTGGTATTACGGATAACGTCATAAAAACAAGTTTTTCTTTGCAAAATGACCACGGTATAGTAGGAGTGTAACGGTACACAAAAATTTCGGTTCGGTACATACCTCAGTTTAGAGGTCACGGTTCGGTTCATTTTCGGTACAGTAAGAAATTAACAAAATATAAATATTTTAGTTATTTATTTACCAAATTTATAAACAATGGCTTTATCCTTTTAACATTGGGAACATTATAATAATTCTGCCCACGTTAATCAATATTAAACTGCCTCAAATCGTTGCTCATAAATAAAATGACAAAACTTTTCTTCTACATATAAAAAGTGCAACATTAAACAGTTTCAAGTCATCATGCTTAATTTATTACAGCATTTGGGAAGCCTGTAGTTGATTTTTATTATGTAAATGTTATATTTTTCTCAACATGTGATAGCAGTGACCCTGCCATTCAAAGCTTTTCTGTCCGTAAAACAAACACAAACACAGCAAAATGAGCTAACGTTACACTAAAAGCTAATTAGCCTTCACCTCAAGCCAGAACTGCGAGCGAACTGAGCTGCAGTTTAAGTTTCTAGAAGGTCAACGGGCTCATAGTGATGTTAGTAGTAGTTGACTGGGAGGTGTTTATTATCATTTGGGGAGAGTACGCTGCCTTATGCTCACCTGCTAAACACCTATCTGCTCGACGCTGAAGGATTGACTACATGCGCTCTGAATATGCACTGCTGATTGGCTGTTACAGATTTATATGTAACCAATCAGATGGTTGTGTGGGTGGGACAATGCTGGGTGCTGACACAGAGGCAGAAGAAGCAAAGCAGCTTGTTAAGACTTTAGCTTAGAAACTCGTTCGGTAGACCCTCGTACCGAAACGGTTCAATAAAAATACACGTACTGTTACACCCCTCCGGTATACATATTTTTTTTTTACCAAGAATAGGAGAAAATATTCCCACAATTCCCATGTTTTCTCTCGCCATGTTGAAAAAACACGAGTGATGACATCACCCTCCCGATTTTTCCCGGAGACTCCCGAATTTCAGTGCCCCTCCCGAACATCTCCCGATTTACACCCGGACAACAACATTGGGGGCGTGCCTTAAAGGTACTGCCTTTAGCGTCCTCTACAACCTGTCGTCTCGTCCGCCTTTCCTCCATACAAACAGGCCGTCGGCCGAGTCACATAACATAACATAACATATGGCCAGCTACTTAGCGGCTAACATCCATCCGCAGTGTTTTAGCTACTTCTTAATCACTAATCCTCGCCTCCATGGCGACAAATAAAGTTTGTTTCTTACAAGTGTCATCCCTGCAGGACGAGGAATAGCTAAACATGCTCCACTACACACTGTAGCTCACCGCCATCACAATGTAAACAAACGCCATGGGTGGATCTACACCTAACACCCACTGTAATGATACCAAGCACAGGAGCGTATCTAGTCGATACTATGATTACATCGATATCTTTTGGCCTCACATCTTCTTTTTTTTTTTAAATATATATCAGGAAATACGTCCCTGGACACAAGAGGACTTTGATTATGACCAATGTATGATCCTGTAACGCAGGAGTGCACACACTTTTTCTGCAGGCGAGCTACTTTTCAATTGACCAACTCGAGGGGATCTACCTCATTTATATATATCATTTATATTTATTTATTCATGAAAGAGACATGTTTGTAAACAAGTTAAATGTGTTTAATGATAATACAAGCATGTGTAACACATATAGATGTCTTTCTTTCACCAAGACAAGAATATAAGTTGGTGTGTTACCTGATTCTGATGACTTGCATTGATTGGAATCAGACAGTAATGATGATAACGCCCACATTTTCAAATGGAGGAGAAAAAAAGTTGTCCTTTCTGTACAATACCACATGAAAGTGGTTGGTTTTTGGCATCTAATTCATCCAGCTTCCATACACTTTACAAGAAAAACATTGGCGGCAAATTCAGTAGCTTGCTTGATTGACATTCACGGCACCCGAGGGTCTTGTGAGATGACGCTGGCTGCTGCCAGTTCATTATTATGAAAATATGACCGAGAGGAAGGCGAGAAACACTTTTTATTTCAACAGACTTTCGCGCCGTCCCTTCCGTCAAAACTCTAAAGGCCGACTGCACATTTCCTATCTTCACAATAAAAGCCCTGCTTCATGCTGCCTGCGCTAACAAGAGTCTCAGAAAGCTGGCGTGCACAAGTGATGTGCACGCCAGCTTTCTGAGGGATCACTTGTGCACGCCAGTTTTCCGAGACTCTGTATTTAGTTAGCGCAGGCAGCATGAAGCAGGGCTTTTATTGTGAAGATAGGAAATGTGCAGTCGGCCTTTAGAGTTTTGACGGAAGGGACGGCGCGAAAGTCTGTTGAAATAAAAAGTGTTTCTCGCCTTCCTCTCTGTCATTTTTTCATAATAATGAACTGGCAGCAGCCAGCGTCATCTCACAAGACCCTCCGGTACCGTGAATGTCATTTAAGTGACGTCTTGGTGAAGATTGATGATCACTCATTTTTAGGTCTATTTTTTTTAAAAGCCTGGCTGGAGATCGACTGACACACCCCCCGCGGTCGACTGGTAGCTCACGATCGACGTAATGGGCACCCCTGCTGTAACGTCTTGGTATCGCACTGATACCCAAATTTGTGGCATGATCCCAAACTAATGTAAAGTGTCAAACAAGAGAAGAATAAGTTATTATTACATTTTAACAGAAGTTTAGATAGAACATGTTAAAGAGAAAGTAAGCAGATATTAACAGTAAATGAACATGTAGATTAATAACTTTCTACCACTTGTTCTTAATAATGTGGACAAAATAATAAAATGATAAATGACACAATATGTTACTGCATATGTCAGCAGACTAATTAGGAGTCTTTGTTTGTTTACTTACTACTAAAAGACAAGTTTTATAGTATGTTCACTATTTTATTTAAGGACTAAATTGCAATAAGAAACATATTTTTAATGTACCGTAACATTTCTTGTTAAAATAAAGCCAATAATTACATTTTTAGAGGTCCCCTTTTTTAGAAGTGTCATGATCCATGGCCGGAAACAGGTGGTAGAGGTGAACGGCACCATGTCCCCTCCCCTCCCAGTAAGCTGTGGAGTCCCCCAAGGCAGGATACTAGGACCTTTACTGTTCCTAATATACATAAATGACATGCCATCAGCATGCCGCTGTGAATTGTTCCTGTTTGCGAATGACTCGGCCCTGCTGGTACCCGGCAAGGACAAGTCACAGGTGGAACAAACCCTCAGTGCTGAACTCCTTAATATTTGCACCTGGCTCGCCGACAACAAGCTATCCATACACTTAGGTAAAACGGAATCCATCCTATTTGGGCCCCATATCAAACTTAAGAAAGTCAGTGACTTCACTAAAAAAGTGGGTGACATTGTTATCACCAGGAAAGATGAGATCACCTACCTAGGTTCCATGCTAGAGGCTAATCTTTCCTGTGATAAAATGGCAACCGAGGTAATCAAAAAGGTTAACCAAAGAACGAGATTCCTCTACAGAATCTACTCTCTGGTCAACAAAAGCACCTTGAGGATTCTAGCGGGAACTCTCATTCAAACATTTTTCGATTACGCTTGCACCTCCAAAACCCTCAAATCTAGACTCCAAACATCCCAGAATAAGCTAGTCTGGTTACTTTTAGACCTCCACCCCAGATCACACCACACTCCAACCCACTTCTCCAAAGTGGGCTGGCTCAGGTTGGAGGACAGAGTCAAACAACTTGCACTGAGCCTAGTCTATAAAATCCGCTACACCTCCCTGATACCGAAGTACATGTCAAACTACTTCCTTAACGTAAATGACCGCCACAACCACAACACCAGGGGGAGCTCCACAAACCACATTTGTTCCACCTGGGGACGGCGTGGCGCAGTGGAAGAGTGGCCGTGCGCAACCCGAGGGTCACTGGTTCAAATCCCACCTAGAACCAACCTCGTCACGTCCGTTGTGTCCTGAGCAAGACACTTCACCCTTGCTCCTGATGGGTTCTGGTTGGCGCCTTGCATGGCAGCTCCCTCCATCAGTGTGTGAATGTGTGTGTGAATGGGTAAATGTGGAAGTAGTGTCAAAGCGCTTTGAGTACCTTGAAGGTAGAAAAGCGCTATACAAGTACAACCCATTTATCACTTATCATTTAAACCCAGATTCAGACCTAACAAAGGTCTTAACTCATTCTCTTTCTATGCCACATCACTGTGTAAATAATAGGGATGCACCGAAATGAAAATTTGTGGCCAAAGCCGAAGCCGAATAAAATTTAAACGCTTGGCCGAAGGCCAAATACCGAATAATGAATGAAGTTTTTCACAATTTTTTTAATATTGCATAAATAGCCTCGAATAAACATTTAGACATATTTTTCAAATAAAGTATTTTTTTATTGAATATCGACATTTTTTTAATATTCCAGTAGTCTTTGCTTTTCAAAAAAAGCACAGTTTTTCATTTATATTAGGCCTTCAAACAAAACATGCATCCCAAAAAAAAAAAATGAAGTGCATTAAAGTGGATAAACCCACAACAAATGAATTATTGTCCTTTTGGCAAAAGTCTGCTTAGCCACAGTAGATATGCTAATAATGTAAACAGAAGGCTTAAGTAAATCTCAATAAGTGTGTGCTTGTAACCTCATACACTTATACAGGTAGCCTACACAACAGGCTAATAATGTAAACAGAGGCCCCACTAAATCTCAATAAGTGTGTGTTTGTAACCTCATACACTTATACAGGTACACAACATATCCCAACGTCACCGCGTCAAAAAATTGCGTCACACGCCACTATTCGGCCTTGTTTTTAACTCATTCCACCGAAGGCCGAATGTGGCTTTTTTTGCCATATTCGGCCGAATATATTCGGTTACCGATTAATCGGTGCATCCCTAGTAAATAATGTAAATAATTCAAAGTATATACTATGATGATTAACCTGTGTGATGACTGTATTATGCTGATAGTATATATTTGTACCATGAATTGATTAACGTGGACCCCGACTTAAACAAGTTGAAAAACTTATTGGGGTGTTACCATTTAGTGGTCAATTGTACGGAATATGTACTGAACTGTGCAATCTACTAATAAAATTATCAATCAATCAATCAATCAAAGGATCATGTTTTGTTTAGTTATGTTCTGTTTGTGTTGGACTCCCTTAGTTCCTGTTTTATGCACCTCTGGGTTTGTTTTGGTTTCCATGGGGATTAATTGGGTTCCCCTGCCTCTGATTAGTGGTCGGCACGCTCACCTGCTATCGACCGCTAATCGGAGAGCTATTTATTCTCGTTGCTGGCCACACTCGGTCTGGCTTCATGCAACAAGTTAGGTTAGTATTTCTTGTTTCCTAGTCTATGATTCCTGTGCTAGTTGGTTGCTTTAGCTTCCCGTGCGATCGGCACGTTTTGCTTTTGCTTGTTTTCTGTTTTTGGTATGATTTATGATAAATAAATCATCTCCTACATGCACGTCTTGTCCGGAGTGGTCCGAGAGAACCAACCCCGCAATAAGCTGCGAACCATACGTGACAGGAAATTATTGGAAAGTATCGCAATACGTTTTGGTACCAGTAACAAAATATTGGTATCGGGACAACCCTTGATTGTAATACATGATATTCTGGGCTGTTGAAAAGAACAAGGTACACCAAAACAAAGCAAAAACCGTGTGATAAAATAGTGGATTTTGTGAGCTATTCTTCCTCTTGTTGCAAAAGTAGGAGGAACATCACAATAAGTGAATAAATCACAAAAAAGGAAGAGGAAGTAAAAGTTGCAGTTTTTTATCACATGATGAATAATTAGCAGAATATAGTGAGATTTAAAGTGCAGTGTTTCTTTGCAGACTATATCAAGTACAAACCCTGTTTCCGTATGAGTTGGGAAATTGTGTTACATGTAAATAAATATAAACAGAATACAATGATTTGCAAATCCTTTTCAACCCATATTCACTTGAATGTACTACAAAGACAAGATATTTGATGTTCAAACTCATAAACTGTATTTTTATTTTGCAAATCATAATTAACTTAGAATTTTATGGCTGCAACACGTGCCGAAGTAGTTGGGAAGGGGCATGTTCACCACTGTCTTACATCACCTTTTCTTTTAACAACACTCAATAAACGTTTGGGAACTGAGGAAACTAATTGTTGAAGCTTTGAATGTGGAATTCTTTCCCATTCTTGTTTTATGTAGAGCTTCAGTCGTTCAACAGTCCGGGGTCTCCGCTGTCGTATTTTACGCTTCGTAATGCGCCACACATTTTTGATGTGAGACAGGTCTGGACTACGAAGCCACGCTGTTGTAACACATGCTGAATGTGGCTTGGCATTGTCTTGCTGAAATAAGCAGGGGCGTCCATGAAAAAGACGGCGCTTAAATGGCAGCATATGTTGTTCCAAAACCTGTATGTACCTTTCAGCATTAATGGTGACTTCACAGATGTGTAAGTTACCCATGCCTTGGGCACTAATGCACCCCCATACCATTACAGATGCTGGCTTTTGAACTTTGCGTCGATAACAGTCCGGATAGTTCGCTTCCCCTTTGGTCCGGATGACACGATGTCGAATATTTCCAAAAACTATTTGAAATGTGGACTCGTCAGACCACAGAACACTTTTCCACTTTGCATCAGTCCATCTTAGATGATCTCGGGCCCAGAGAAGCCGGCGGCGTTTCTGGATGTTGTTGATAAATGGCTTTCGCTTTGCATAGTAGAGCTTTAACTTGCACTTACAGATGTAGCGACCAACTGTATTTAGTGACAGTGGTTTTCTGAAGTGTTCCTGAGCCCATGTGGTGATATCCTTTAGAGACTGATGTGGGTTTTTGATACAATGCCGTCTGAGGGATCGAAAGTCACGGTTATTTAATGTTGGTTTCCGGCCATGCCGCTTACGTGGAGTGATTTCTCCAGATTCTCTGAAACTTTTGATCATATTATGGACCGTAGATGTTGAAATCCCTAAATTTCTTGCAATTGGACTTTGAGAAATGTTGTTCTTAAACTGTTTGACTATTTGCTCACGCAGTTGTGGACAAAGGGGTGTACCTCGCCCCATCCTTTGTGAAAGACTGAGCATTTTGGGGGAAGCCGTTTTTAAACCCAATCATGGCACCCACCTGTTCCCAATTAGCCTGCACACCTGTGGGATGTTCCCAATAAGTGTTTGATGAGCATCCCTCAACTTTATCAGTATTTATTGCCACCTTTCCCAACTTCTTTGTCACCTGTTGCTGGCATCAAATTCTAAAGTTAATGATTATTTGCACAAAAAAAAAGTCTATCAGTTTGAATATCAAATATGTTGTCTTTGTAGCAACTGAATATGGGTTGAAAAGGATTTGCAAATCATTGTATTCTGTTTATATTTACATCTAACACAATTTCCCAACCCATATGGAAACAGGGTTAGTACATTTCAATATAAAACACATGTCTGAGAGGCAAAGTTCACCCGCTGTGTTTAATGTCTTGGTGGCAGCAGCAAGTCTTGTCATCTGAGGATGGAAACTTTGAGCCACATTAGCTTTTTTTTTTTTTTTTTTACAATTTGGCCGTCTTGAATACGCACAGTGGGGCGTTTTGCTCTGGGCTGCTGGAGGCCAACTTCAGCAGAAAGTGACTGTCGTGAAGTGTTGGAAGACTTAAACCAGGCGAGGGACTGCTTCTTCTTGTTGAAGTCTAAAGTTCTCCAAGGCTCATGCGAACAAAAATAGCAAACACATTTGCCCCGTTTTTTTTTGTACTTTACATAAAAATGTATCGGTTTGCCTTTACATTTTTGACCGTATCAAGGCCTCTTTCGATGTGTACTCAGTACATTAGCAAGGCTCTAATTTAACCACTGCAAGTGCCTTTCAAATAGTAGACTACATCGCCGCTCTAGTGGCTCTGTGGAGCTTTTTCAAAAATGTACGAAAAATGGGAAAAAATGAAGGGGGGAAAATACATTTTTTGTTTTAATATGGTTTCTACAGGAGGACAAACCTCTGTAATTGTTATAAAGCACACTGTTTATATTAAATATGCTCCACTAATACGAGTATTTGGCGAGCGCTGTTTTGTCCTACTAATTTTGACAGTCCTTGAACTCACCGCAGTTTGTTTACATGTATAACTTTCTAGGACATGTTTTATGCCACTTCTTTTTCTGTGTCATTTTGTCCACCAAACTTTTAACTAGGGATGCACCGATTAATCGGTAACCAAATATATTCGGCCGAATATGGCAAAAAAAGCGGAATGAGTTAAAAACAAGGCCGAATAGTGGCGTGTGACGCAATTTTTTGACGCGGTGACGCAATCAACCAACGTGCAGTGACGTTGGGATATGTTGTGTACCTGTATAAGTGTATGAGGTTACAAGCACACACTTATTGAGATTTAGTGGGGCCTCTGTTTACATTATTAGCCTGTTGTGTAGGCTACCTGTATAAGTGTATGAGGTTACAAGCACACACTTAATTGAGATTTACTTGAGCCTTCTGTTTACATTATTAGCATATCTACTGTGGCTAAGGAGACTTTTGCCAAAAGGACAATAATTCATTTGTTGTGGGTTTATCCACTTTAATGCACCTTATTTTTTTGGGGAATGCATCTTTTGTTTGAAGGCCTAATATAAATGAAAAACTGTGTGCTTTTTTTGAAAAGCAAAGGCTACTGGAGTATTAAAACAATGTCAATATTCAATAAAAAATATTAATTTATTTGAAAATCATGTCTAAATATTTATTCTATGCTATTTATGCAATATTAAAAAAATTGTGAAAAACTGCATTCATTATTCGGCCTTTGGCCAAGCGTTTAAATTTTATTCGGCTTCGGCCACAAATTTTCATTTCGGTGCATCCCTAATATATATATATATATATATATATATATGTATATATATATATATATTTATATATTCAACACCCTGCTGCTTTTATTTGAGTATAACCTGTGTGTGTGTGTGTGTGTGTGTATATATATACATATATACACACACACACACAGACACACACATACATACACATATATATATATGTATATATCCATCCATCCATCCATTTTCTACCGCTTATTCCCTTTCAGGGTCGCGGGGGGCGCTGGCGCCTATCTCAGCTACAATCGGGCAGAAGGCAGGGTACACCCTGGACAAGTCGCCACCTCATCGCAGGGCCAACACAGATAAGACAGACAACATTCACACTCACATTCACACACTAGGGCCAATTTAGTGTTGCCAATCAACCTATCCCCAGGTGCATGTCTTTGGAAGTGGGAGGAAGCCGGAGTACCCGGAGGGAACCCACGCATTCACTGGGAGAACATGCAAACTCCACACAGAAAGATCCCGAGCCTGGATTTGAACCCAGGACTGCAGGAACTTCGTATTGTGAGGCAGACGCACTAACCCCTCTGCCACTGTGAAGCCCCACTAATATATATATATATATATATATATATATATATATATACACACACACAGGTTATACTCAAATAAAAGCAGCAGGGCGTTGAATATCACAAAAGTGATTCCTGAGCGTGACCACCGCTGCTGCTCACTGCTCCCCTCAACAAAAGGATGGGTCAAATGTAGAGTTTAATTTCACTACACATAGTGTGTATGTGTGTGTGTGTGTGTGTGAGTACTTTAACTTGTTAATATGAAAAGAGTGTGAAGCGACCGGAATGAGAATCAGCACCTCCAAGTCCGAGTCCATGGTTCTCGCCCGGAAAAGGGTGGAGTGCCATCTCCGGGTTGGGGAGGAGACCCTGCCCCAAGTGGAGGAGTTCAAGTACCTAGGAGTCTTGTTCACGAGTGAGGGAAGAGTGGATCGTGAGATCGACAGGCGGATCGGTGCGGCGTCTTCAGTAATGCGGACGTTGTACCGGTCCGTTGTGGTGAAGAAGGAGCTGAGCCGGAAGGCAAAGCTCTCAATTTACCGGTCGATCTACGTTCCCATCCTCACCTATGGTCATGAGCTTTGGGTCATGACCGAAAGGATAAGATCACGGGTACAAGCGGCCGAAATGAGTTTGGGTCTCTCCCTTAGAGATAGGGTGAGAAGCTCTGCCATCCGGGAGGAACTCAAAGTAAAGCCGCTGCTCCTCCACATGGAGAGGAGCCAGATGAGGTGGTTCGGGCATCTGGTCAGGATGCCACCCGAACGCCTCCCTAGGGAGGTGTTTAGGGCACGTCCAACCGGTAGGAGGCCACGGGGAAGACCCAGGACACGTTGGGAAGACTATGTCTCCCGGCTGGCCTGGGAACGCCTCGGGATCCCCCGGGAAGAGCTAGACGAAGTGGCTGGGGAGAGGGAAGTCTGGATTTCCCTGCTTAGGCTGTTGCCCCCGCGACCCGACCTCGGATAAGCGGAAGATGATGGATGGATGGATGGATATGAAAAGATGCTAACAAACTAAGAGATGCCACAGAGGCAACTGGAGCCCCGTTAGATGATGACTAAACTATGACGGAATGCCGTCAAACTTAACTTGGCAAACAATACCCGATGTTTGCTTTGGTTTTGGAAGAAAAAATGTTGAGACATGTTGGCAGAGCACCAGCTTTTTTGTTAGCATTTAGTCGCCGCCGACTGATGGAAAAGGGCTAGCCTAGCCTAGTTTAGCATAGCCTTGCTTAGCCTAGCCTAGCCTAGCCTAGTTTAGCCTAGCCCGGACTAGCTTTAGCATCGCCTCGGGCTCTCCACCGCAGCTTCCCGCCCAACACAGATTTACGACACGCCTCACCTCCGTCGATGGGTGTCCGCCTCTTCTTCGCCGCGTCTGTGAGCAACTGTGCGCGCGGGGCGACGTGGCCGAGGGTCCGCGTTAAATGTTCCACGTCGAGGGAGCGAAACTAGCGTGGCCGTCCCAGCATGTCATGGCTGACCGCAGCATAGCTGGTGCTAATGTTAGCCACGGTGCCGCCGCACAAAGATGCTGGGGGCGCCACGCCCCGCCCACTCTCACGCCATTGGCTGGGGGAGCGGCAGACTCTCTTGTGATTGGACACACTCCAGCTGATCACGTCATCGGGTTTTAAACACAATCCTTGGTACGCTCACGACTAATTAGACCTGGGGTGTCAAACGTACGGCCGGAAGGCCGGATCAGGCCCGCGAACAGGTCTAGCTCCATCCTATCTTGCCGATTGTATTGTACCATATGTCCTGGCAAGAAATCTGCGTTCAAAGGACGCAGATTTATTTGTTTATTTGTTTATTACCATGAATTGATTAACGTGGACCCCGACTTGAACAAGTTGAAAAACTTATTCGGGTCTTACCATTTAGTGGTCAATTGTACGGAATATGTACTGTACTGTGCAATCTACTAATAAAAGTACCAATCAATCAATATTTGTTTATTAGTGATTCCCAAAGCCCAAAAAAAGTCTGCGGGCTATAGAGCGTTTTCATTTCGGGCTCCAGTACTCTGGAATGCCCTCCCTGTAAAAGTTCGAGATGCCACCTCAGTAGAAGCATTTAAGTCTCACCTTAAAACTCATTTGTATACTCTAGCCTTTAAATAGACTCCCTTTTTAGACCAGTTGATCTGCCGTTTCTTTTCTTTTTCTCCTATGTCCCACTCTCCCACCGGTCCGATCCGGTGGCCATGTACTGCTCGCCTGTGTATCGGCTGGGGACATCTCTGCGCTGCTGATCCGCCTCCGCTTGGGATGGTTTCCTGCTGGCTCCGCTGTGAACGGGACTCTCTCTGCTGTGTTGGATCCGCTTTGGACTGGACTCTCGCGACTGTGTTGGATCCATTATGGATTGAACTTTCACAGTATCATGTTAGACCCGCTCGACATCCATTGCTTTCCTCCTCTCCAAGGTTTCTCATAGTCATCATTGTCACCGACGTCCCACTGGGTGTGAGTTTTCCTTGCCCTTATGTGGGCCTACTGAGGATGTCCTAGTGGTTTGTGCAGCCCTTTGAGACACTAGGGATTTAGGGCTATATAAGTAAACATTGATTGATTGATTGATTTTATCCGGCCCGCGGGGTGAGTTCCCTAAGTATAAAAATGAGCCGAAATTTTGGAATGAAAGAAACTGCTGTTCTAAATTTGTCCACCAGATGCCGCAATAGCAATTCTTTGTATCTTTGTAGACCAACCTTGTTGAAACCAAGAGCTACTTCTTGGGTACTGATTAATGCAAAGGGCTACCAGTTTGATACACACTTAAATAAATCGCCATAAATAGCCAATTTACTCAATTTACCTTTAATAAATTAATCTATATATATATATATATATATATATATAAAAAATGGGTATGTCATACATTCTTTTCCTTTTACGGAAGGTTTTTAGTAGAGAAAAAACAATGAAAAAAACACTTAATTGAATGATTTAAAAGAGGAAAAAATTGAAAATGTAATTTCGAAACATAGTTTATCTTCAATTTCGACTCTTTAAAATTCAAAATTCATACGAAAAAAATTAATAGAAAAACTAGCTAATTCGAATCTTTTTGAAAAAAATAAAAGAATAATTTATGGAACATCATTAGTCATTTTTCCTGATTAAGATTAATTTTAGAATTTTGATGACATGTTTTAAATAGGTTAAAAGCCAATCTGCACTTTGCTAGAATATATAACAAATTGGACCAAGCTATATTTCTCACAAAGACAAATCATTATTTCTTCTAGATTTTCCAGAACAAAATTTTTAAAAGAAATTAAAAAGACTTTGAAATAAGATTTAAATTTGATTCTACAGATTTTATACATTTGCCAGAATATTTTTTTTAGAATTTTAATCATAATAAGTTTGAAGAAATTTTTCACAAATATTCCTCGTCGAAAAAACAGAAGCTAAAATGAAGAATTAAATTAAAATGTATTTTATTATTCTTTACAATTAAAAAAAAATCTTGAACATTGATTTAAATTGTCAGGAAAGGAGAGGAAGGAATTTAAAAGGTAAAAAGGTATATGTGTTTAAAAATCCTAAAATCATTTTTAGGCCCTGCGATGAGGTGGCGACTTGTCCAGGGTGTACCCCGCCTTCCGCCCGATTGTAGCTGAGATAGGCGCCAGCGCCCCCCGCGACCCCGAAAGGGAATAAGCGGTAGAAAATGGATGGATGGAAAATCATTTTTAAGGTTGTATTTTTTTTTTCTAAAATTGTCTTTCTGAAAGTTATAAGAAGCAAAGTTAAAAAAAATAAACGATTTCATTTAAACAAGTGAAGACCAAGTTTTAAAATATTTTCTTGGACTTTCAAATTCTATTTGAGTTTTGTCTCTCTTAGAATTAAAAATGTCCAGCAAAGCGAGACCAGCTTGCTAGTAAATAAATACAATTTAAAAAATAGAGGCAGCTCACTGGTAAGTGCTGCTATTTGAGCTATTTTTAGAACAGGCCAGCGGGCGACTCATCTGGTCCTTACGGGCGACCTGGTGCCCACGGGCACCGCGTTGGTGACCCCTGCTCACGACTAATTAGACCTGGGGTGTCCAAAGTGCGGCCCGGGGGCCATTTGCGGCCCGCAGGTCATTTTTAACGGCCCCACGGCACATTTTAAAAATACATTTGAAAAAAATTAAATCCATAAAAAGTGGTATAAAAGAGCAAACAGGTGAAATGTAACAAGAACATGTTGCAAAGATTTAATAACACAAAGCTGCCATGCAGGCTGTTTCTTTCATTAAAAAATAATAATGAATCAAAATCAATGTCATTTTGAATTATTGACCTATTCAAGGCTTCGATTACATCAAATTGAATTATCCACTTTGAGATATTTATTGGGGAAAATGTTGCATATTTTGTGTTTTGCCATATACAAAACTGAGCTGTTTTTTTTTTTAAGAAGGGCCTAAAACAAACAAACAAACAAAAAACATGAACAACAATAAAACTTAAAATTGACGGATACATCTGAAGTTGATCTCGAGTTTATTGTTCTAAAAGTAAACAGCGAAAAAAAAATTATATAATTCATTTTTCAAGACTTAAATGAGTAGGATCCTGAAATATTTTAGTGTGATTTGTTTTTAAGTGTCATTGCTCAAAAAATAATAATGAATCAAAATCCAAAATTAAGGCTCCAGTTATTATATAATCTCAAATATTCCACCTAAAAATATGTTATTGGGTGAAAATATTCAATATTTTGTGTTTTTTTTTCTTTTTTTTTCCTAATGTTAATCCAGATATTTAAAACTTGAATAATAATAAAACTAATAATACTGCATAATGATACATTTGTAAAAAAATGTTTACCAAAACCCTTTCGGGTCCCCGGGATCATAACTGAGTGGAGGCCTAAACGTATATTTTTTATACATATAGTGTATTGATTTTTAAAATAAAAATGATGAAAATGGCCCCCGCTTGCTTTGATTTTTCAGTGTGCGGCCCTCAGTGGAAAAAGTTTGGACACCCTATATTCCTTAAAAACAATATTAAGTACACTTGGGCTATCCTACCACTAATTAAACTTATATATATATATTCATAAAAAAACATTATGTACACTTACGACTAATCAGACATATATATTCATCAAAAACAATATTAAGTACACTTAGGCTATTTCATGACTAATTAGACATATATATTCATTAAAAACAATATTAAGTACACTTAGGCTATTTCACAACTAATTAGACATATATATACATTAAAAACTATATTAAGTACACTTAGGCTATTTCATGACTAATTAGACATATATATTCATTAAAAACAAACAATATTAGGTGCACTTACACTATCTCATGACTAATTAGACATATATATTCATTAAAAACCATATTATGTACACTTACGACTAATTATAGACATATATATTCATTAAAAACAATATTAAGTACACTTACGTAGGCTATCTCACCACTAATTAGACATATATATTCATTAAAAACAATATTAAGTACACTTACGTAGGCTATCTCACCACTAATTAGACATATATATTCATTAAAAATAATATTATGTACACTTGGGCTATCTCACCAATAATTAGACATATATATTCATTAAAAACAATATTAAGTACACTTACGTAGGCTATCTCACCAATAATTAAACATATATATTCATTAAAAACAATATTAAGTACACTTACGTAGGCTATCTCACCAATAATTAAACATATATATTCATTAAAAATAATATTATGTACACTTGGGCTATCTCACCACTAATTAGACATATATATTCATTAAAAACCATATTATGTACACTTACGACTAATTATAGACATATATATTCATTAAAAACAATATTATGTACACTTACGACTAATTATAGACATATATATTCATTAAAAACAATATTAAGTACACTTACACTATCTCACCACTAATTAGACATATATATTCATTAAAAACAATATTATGTACACTTGGGCTATCTCACCACTAATTAGACATATATATTCATTAAAAACAATATTAAGTACACTTACGTAGGCTATCTCACCACTAATTAGACATATATATTCATTAAAAACAATATTAAGTACACTTACACTATCTCACCACTAATTAGACATATATATTCATTAAAAACAATATTAAGTACACTTACACTATCTCACCACTAATTAGACATATATATTCATTAAAAACAATATTATGTACACTTGGGCTATCTCACCACTAATTAGACATATATATTCATTAAAAACAATATTAAGTACACTTACGTAGGCTATCTCACCACTAATTAGACATATATATTCATTAAAAACAATATTAAGTACACTTACACTATCTCACCACTAATTAGACATATATATTCATTAAAAACAATATTAAGTACACTTACACTATCTCACCACTAATTAGACATATATATTCATTAAAAACAATATTATGTACACTTGGGCTATCTCACCAATAATTGGACATATATATTCATTAAAAACAATATTAAGTACACTTACGTAGGCTATCTCACCACTAATTAGACATATATATTCATTAAAAATCATATTATGTACACTTACGACTAATTATAGACATATATTCATTAAAAACAATATTAAGTACACTTAGGCTATCTCACCACTAATTAGACATATATTCATTAAAAACAATATTAAGTACACTTAGGCTATCTCACCACTAATTAGACATATATATTCATTAAAAACAATATTAAGTACACTTACGTAGGCTATCTTACCACTAATTAGACATATATATTCATTAAAAACCGTATTATGTACACTTACGACTAATCAGACATATATATTCATTAAAAACAATATTAAGTACACTTACACTATCTCACCACTAATTAGACATATATATTCATTAAAAACAATATTATGTACACTTGGGCTATTTCACGACGAATTAGACATATATATTCATTAAAAACAATATTAAGTACACTTAGGCTATTTCACGACTAATTAGACATATATATTCATTAAAAACAAACCATATTAGGTGCACTTACACTATCTCACCACTAATTAGACATATATAATCATTAAAAACAACATTGTGTACACTTGGGCTATCTCACCAATAATTAGACATATATATTCATTAAAAACAATATTAAGTACACTTACGTAGGCTATCTCTCCACTAATTAGACATATATACTCATTAAAAACAATATTATGTACACTTACGACTAATCAGACATATATATTCATTAAAAACAATATTAAGTACACTTACGTAGGCTATCTCACCACTAATTAGACATATATATTCATTAAAAACAATATTAAGTACACTTACGTAGGCTATCTCACCACTAATTAGACATATATATTCATTAAAAACAATATTAAGTACACTTACGTAGGCTATCTCACCACTAATTAGACATATATATTCATTAAAAACTATATTAAGTACACTTACGGAGGCTATCTCACTACTAATTAGACATATATATTCATTAAAAACCATATTATGTACACTTACGACTAATTATAGACATATATATTCATTACAAAACAAACAATATTTAGGCTATCTTACGACTAATCAGACATATATATTCATTAAAAACAATATTATGTACACTTAGGCTATCTCACCACTAATTAGACATATATATTCATGTATTTATTATATTCATATCTCATTTATTTTCGATTGGCTTGTGTTATCCTGTCTTTAAAGCTCCAATATGCATGTGCATTCCATAGGCATCTTATAAGTGGACGCAGCATTGGCTGCTGTGACGCGAGAAATTGGGCCGCCATCTTGAAGTGGTGATGAGTCGCCTGCGAGCAGCCAAAACTGACAGTTGACAGGTAGAAAACAAAGATGCTGGGCTGCCAAACATCACAGTAAATTAATTTTAGGCTTCAACGTATAAAATGTACTATTATTATAATGTAAAATATTAAATGATGAAGAAAAAAAACTAAAATGCTAGTGTAAAACATCACTAGGATAATGTTAGCATGATAACATAAGAAAAGTTAGTGTACTTCCAAAATGGCGATAAGTATCAAAAGCAAGTAATTTTAGACGCAAACACATAAAATGTGCTAAATTTATCATGTATAATGTTAAATGATGAACAAAAATTGCTAAAATGCTAGTGTAAAACATCACTATAATAATGTAAGCATGATAACATGAGAAAAGTTAGCATACTTCTAAAATGATAATAAGTATCAAAAGCCATGATTTTTAGGCGCAAACACATAACATTTTCTAAAATTATAATGTAAAACTTGAAATGATTTTTTTAAAAATAGCTAAAATGCAAGAGTAAAACATCACCATATAATGTTAGCATAATAACAAGAAAAGTTAGCGTACTTCTAAAATGGCGACAAGTATCAAAAGCCATGATTTTTAGGTGCTAAACACATACAATGTGGTGAAATTATAATGTAAATCGTTAAATGATAAAAACAAATAGCTAAAATGCTAGTGTAAAGCATTACTAGGATAATGTTAGCATGATAAAAAAAGAAAAGTTAACTACTTCTAAAATGGCGGCAAGTATCAAAAGCCAGGATTTTTAGGCGTAAACACATAAAATGTGCTAAAATTATAATGTAAAATTTTAATGATGAACAAAAAAGAGCTAAAATGGTAATGTAAAACATCACTATGATAATGTTAGCATGATAACATAAGAAAAGTTAGCGTACTTCTAAAATGGCGACAAGTATCAAAAGCCATGATTTTTAGGTGCAAAACACATAGAATGTGGTGAAATTATAATGTAAATCGTTAAATGATTAAAAAAAAAATAGCTAAAATGCTAGTGTAAAGCATTACTAGGATAATGTTAGCATGATAAAAAAAGAAACGTTAGCTACTTCTAAAATGGCGACAAGTATCAAAAGCCAGGATTTTTATGCGTAAACACATAAAATGTGCTAAAATTATCATGTAAAATTTTAATGATAAACAAAAAAATACCTAAAATGCTAATGTAAAACATCACTATGATAATGTTAGCATGATAACATAAGAAAAGTTAGCTACTTCTAAAATAGCGGCAAGTATCAAAAGCCAGGATTTTTAGGCGTAAACACATAAAATGTGCTAAATTTATAATGTATAATGTTAAATGATGAACAAAAATTGCTAAAATGCTAGTGTAAAACATCACTATAATAATGTAAGCATGATAACATGAGAAAAGTTAGCATACTTCTAAAATGATAATAAGTATCAAAAGCCATGATTTTTAGGCGCAAACACATAAAATTTGCTAAAATTATAATGTAAAACTTGAAATAATTTTTTTAAAAATAGCTAAAATGCAAGAGTAAAACATCACCATATAATGTTAGCATAATAACAAGAAAAGTTAGCGTACTTCTAAAATGGCGACAAGTATCAAAAGCCATGATTTTTAGGTGCAAAACACATACAATGTGGTGAATCGTTAAATGATAAAAACAAATAGCTAAAATGCTAGTGTAAAGCATTACTAGGATAATTTTAGCATGATTAAAAAAAAGAAACGTTAGCTACTTCTAAAATGGCGACAAGTGTCAAAAGCCAGGATTTTTATGCGTAAACACATAAAATGTGCTAAAATTATAATGTAAAATTTTAATGATAAACAAAAAAAGAGCTAAAATGCTAATGTAAAACATCACTATGATAATGTTAGCATGATAACATAAGAAAAGTTAGCGTACTTCTAAAATGGCGACAAGTATCAAAAGCCATGATTTTTAGGCGCAAACACATAAAATTTGCTAAAATTATAATGTAAAACTTGAAATATTTTTTTTTTGAAATAGCTAAAATGCAAATGTAAAACATCACCATAATAATGTTAGCATAATAACATAAGAAAAGTTAGCATACTTCTAAAATGGCGACCAGTATCAAAAGCCATGATCTTTAGGTGCAAAACACATACAATGTGGTGAAATTATAATGTAAATCGTCAAATGATAAAAACAAATACCTAAAATGCTAGTGTAAAGCATTACTAGGATAATATTAGCATGATAAAAAAAGAAACGTTAGCTACTTCTAAAATGGCGGCAAGTATCAAAAGCCAGGATTTTTAGGCGTAAACACATAAAATGTGCCAAAATTATAATGTAAAATTTTAATGATAAACAAAAAAAGAGCTAAAATGCTAATGTAAAACATCACTATGATAATGTTAGCATGATAACATGAGAAAAGTTAGCATACTTCTAAAATGATAATAAGTATCAAAAACCATGATTTTTAGGCGCAAACACATAAAATTTGCTAAAATTATAATGTAAAACTTGAAATATTTTTTTTTAAAATAGCTAAAATGCAAGTGTAAAACATCACCATAATAATGTTAGCATAATAACATAAGAAAAGTTAGCGTACTTCTAAAAGAAGCCATGATTTTTAGGTGCTAAACACATACAATGTGTTGAAATTATAATGTAAATCGTTAAATGATAAAAACAAATAGCTAAAATGCTAGTGTAAAGCATTACTAGGATAATGTTAGCATGATAAAAAAAGAAAAGTTAGCGTACTTCTAAAATGGCGACAAGTATCAAAAGCCAGGATTTTTATGCGTAAACACATAAAATGGGCTAAAATTATAATGTAAAATTTTAATGATAAACAAAAAAAGAGCTAAAATGCTAATGTAAAACATCACCATAATAATGTTAGCATGATAACATAAGAAAAGTTAGCGTACTTCTAAAATGGCGACAAGTATCAAAAGCCATGATTTTTAGGTGCAAAACACATACAATGTGGTGAAATTATAATGTAAATCGTTAAATGATTAAAAAAAAAATAGCTAAAGTGCGAGTGTAAAGCATTACTAGGAAAATGTTAGCATGATTAAAAAAGAGAAAAGTTAGCTACTTCTAAAACGGCAGCAAGTATCAAAAACCAGGATTTTTAAGCGTAAACACATAAAATGTGCTAAAATTATAATGTAAAATTTTAATGATAAACAAAAAAAGAGCTAAAATGCTAATGTAAAACATCACTATGATAATGTAAGCATGATAACATGCGAAAAGTTAGCATACTTCTAAAATGATAATAAGTATCAAAAGCCATGATTTTTAGGCGCAAACACATAAAATTTGCTAAAATTATAATGTAAAACTTGAAATAATTTTTTTTGAAAATAGCTAAAATGCAAATGTAAAACATCACCATAATAATGTTAGCATAATAACATAAGAAAAGTTAGCATACTTCTAAAATGGCGACCAGTATCAAAAGCCAGGATTTTTAAGCGTAAACACATAAAATGTGCTAAAATTATAATGTAAAATTTTAATGATAAACAAAAAAAGAGCTAAAATGCTAATGTAAAACATCACTATGATAATGTTAGCATGATAACATAAGAAAAGTTAGCATACTTCTAAAATGGCGACCAGTATCAAAAGCCAGGATTTTTAAGCGTAAACACATAAAATGTGCTAAAATGATCATGTAAAATTTTAATGATAAACAAAAAAATAGCTAAAATGCTAATGTAAAACATCACTATGATAATGTTAGCATGATAACATAAGAAAAGTTAGTGTATTTCTAAAACGGCAGCGAGTATCAAAAGCCATGATTTTTAGGCTTAAACATACGAAATGTGCTAAAATTATAATGTAAAACGTCAAATGATTTTTCATTTATGTCCCCCCCCCCAGTGATGACTTTATTTTGAAAATCAGCGTGGATGCAATCTGTTTCCTGCTGCGACAGATGGACTCCTCCACCTGTCTTCTCCCACCAAAACAAGACAAACCCCAACAAAATATCTTCTTTTTGCTCCCCGACAAGAAAATGACACTTTTTTCTTTGCATTTTTTCCCCACCGAGTAAAAAAAAAGCCCTAATTTTTAACACTGAAATGGGAAAATTATATGGATATAAAATTAAAAAATTAAATTTTGATGAAAAAATGTTTGTACATATCATAAAAAAAATATTAATTACTGATGATATGTGTTTTATTACCGAAATAAACCGGTAATTAACTTCATAATTGACCCCAATTATCATAATGAGCATAATAACTGTGTGGTTTAATTGAGCGCTTGAATAAAAAAAGTAGTCATCGCCCCCTGCTGGGCGTATTGGGCACTGCAATGACTCGCATGGTGTTCCTAATGAATTGTCTCAAAGTGTTCTTTAGGACATATATTATTTTGTATTTAATTTATGATTAATGAATTAAAATAAGTGAAATGAACAAAAAAAAATTACTTAACAAACAACTTAAGTCAAATAAATGATGTATAAAAATATAAATTCAATGAAAAAGAGATATTTATTTAAAAAAAAAAATATATATATGTTTTTGACTTGTATAATATATGAATCTCCATATTTTAGGACCAATCTATATTCCAAAAATTAATTACATACTAAGAAAATGTAAGTAAATATATGATGCATAACTATATAAATCAATTAAATGGAAAAAAAAATATATATATATATATATGTGTATATATATATAATAAACTAACTAAATATTACTTTTTGTTTTCATGATGTATGAATAATAGACTCCATCACCCCCAAGAAGGACAAGCGGTAGAAAAAATGGATGGGTGGATGGAATTAAGAAATAATCATGATGTATAATAATACAATTAAATTACATTAAAAGGGAAACACTTTTATTATATTGAATTATATGAACATTATTTTTATTTGCAAAATATTTTCCTACAGTGTATCATGTTTTTACAAAAATAATTATTTGACAAAAAAAGTAAAAAAATGAAGGACCATATTTGAAATAAATCACATAAAAATATATTTAATTTAATACTTATATTAAATTATCTGGATTAATTGTTTTATTTGCATAATATATTATATATATATATATATTATTATTATATTATTATATATATATTAACACATCCGACACGTACGTAGGATTAACCGAAGGAGCGTTTAAAACGAGATGGAATAATCCCAAGGCCTCCTTTAGAAACCAGACTTTGCGGAATCCTACAGAACTCAGCAAACACATTTGGAACCTCAAAGACAATAATGTTGAATATTCAATAACATGGCAAATTCTTGCATCCAGCACACCTTACAACAGTGGTAATAAAAGATGCAACCTATGCTTAAAAGAGAAACAGTTTATTATACATCATCCAGACCTGTCATCCCTCAACAAGCGCAGTGAAATCATTTTCAACATGCCGCCACAGACGGAAACACCTCCTAGGTAACACATGAGCCAATCACCACACCCTACGCCTGCCTGTACCCACCCACTCTGTGCGCTATACAAACCATTGTATGTGAATGCTTCCATTAAAATCTCATGATGATTGAGGGAACCCCTCATGAAACAGTTCTGTAGAGATGAAGTAGTCTTGTGATTTTTCCCACACCTAAATATTGCGCTCTACCACGGTATCGAGCACTATTCTCTGGATAATCCAATCAAGATATACATATATATATATATATATATATATATATATATATATATATATATATATATATATACATACATGTATACATGGACACACACATATATATATATGTGTGTGTCCGTACTTTAAGATCAACAAACAAAATATTCAACAACAAAAATGTATATGATACTATAATAATATTAGGACTAAATTACATTAATAAATAAATAAAATATTTTTATATAATGCACATATCAAATTATTATTTTTTAATTACATAATATATATTTTTCCCTACGATGTCCGTCCCTACATAAAGACCCCCCCGTATTCTAAAAAATAAAATATTAATATATTAAAAATATCTGATAAATACAGTGATAAAATGAATACATTACATGCAAAATAGATTGTTTTTAAAATATAAAATGATAGAAAAACATTTTTTTCCTGACACTTTCTAGGTTTTGTGACTATTCCAAAAAGGAGTTCTGTAACAAAAAATAAGTAAAATATATGATGTGTAATAATGAAAATGAATTAAATAAAAATAATATTTTTGTGTAATATATTTACTAAATATTTTTTATTTACATGTATATTTCCCTCCATAACCCTGTATTCTAAAATTGTAACATTTAACAAAATATTTTATGTACACATAGATTATATTTTCTAAATATTATTTTTTATTTTGCATAATCTATATTTTTCTCTAGTGTTTTATTAAATTATGTATAAAAAACTAATTAAAAAATATATTTTTAGGCTAACAATTTTTTATTATGCATATAATATATATTTTCCCCTACAGTGTCCGTGCTTTAAGACCACCTGTATTCTAAAAATAAAATATTTCACAAAATAAAATATGACATTATAATATTAGTAATAAATCAAATTTTTCTTATTCATAAATTGAATTATAGGAACCTTATTTTTAATTGCAAAATAAAAAATTTTTACCTGACAGTTTCTAGGCTTTGTGGCTATTTGAAAAAGCAAAAAAATAAGTAAAATATATGATTTATAAATAAATCAAATAAAAAAGATTTTTATTTAATAAATAACATTTTATATATATTTTTCGATACTGTATATGTACGTTAAGACCAACCTGTTTTCTAAAAATAAAATATGATACATGAGGAATATTAGGACTCCTCTCTGAGCTGCCACCTTATGGTGGTAAGGAGTGTCCAGGTGTGTCCCAATGATCCTAGGATCCATGTTGCCCAGGGTACTATGCACCCTGGTAGGGTCTCCCAAGACAAACAGGTCCTAGGTGAGGGATCAGACAAATAGCAGCTCCAAGACCTTCATGGAAAAGAAGAATCAAGGACTTAGATGCAGGTACCTGTGGAACCAGGCCCGGAGTTGGGGGTACTATGGCGAGCGCCTGTCCCCACGGGTTCCGGCCGGGCATAGCCCGGATATGCAATGTTGGTCCCCCCTCCAAGGGGCTCACCAATCCTGGGAGGGGCCATAGAGGTGTGAGCTGGGCGGTAGCCAAAGGCAGGGCACTTGGTGGTCCAATCCTCGGCTACAGAAGCTAGCTCTTGGGACGTGGTACGTCACCTCGCTGGGGGGGGAAGGAGCCTGAGCTGGTGCGCAAGGTGGAGAAGTTCCGGCTAGATATAGTCGGACTCACTCTGGAACCAGTTCTCTTGAGAGGGGCTGGACTCTTTTACTCTAGCGTTGCACGCAGTGAGAGGCGACGGGCTGGGGGGGCAGTTCTTGTTGCCCTCCGGCTCAAAGCCTGCACGTTGGAGTTCAACACAGTGGACGAGAGGGTAGATTCCCTCCGCCTTCGGGTGGGGAGACGGGTCCTGACTGTTGTTTGTGCTTACCCACCAAACACCAGCTCAGAGTACCCACCCTTTTTGGATTCACTCGAGGGAGTACCTGGGCAGTGGGCAGTTTGGTTACTGCACGGGCTCTGACAACCCCGCCCTCCATGAGTCACCGCTGACCAAAGGCTAGGGGATGGACTACCCTGACAGAACACCCCAGGTCACCCTTGGGCAAGGTGTAGCACCTGGTAGCCTCCCTCTTAAGGGTTACGAAGTGGTTGAGGTCTTGGTTGACCAAAGGGTAATGGAGAAAACCCCGAAGACAAATCACGGCTTCTGGGTGAGGCTGGACATCCTGGCAGTTCCAATCATGTTACTGTCACAAGGTCTGTGGTGGACCATGTCAGTCAGAGCAGAGATGGACAAACCTATCATCTGATCAGTCGCCGCAACGAGTCGTGGAATCAGTCTATCTCGGCCTGGCCTTGCCCCTGAGAAACCTCGATTCGCCAAGTTTGTGCTGTTAGTCCCGCAAAAGCTAGCAGTGAGGCTGGACATCCTGGCAGTTCTAAAAACTTTGTTACATTGAGTTCTGTCCGGCAAGTAGACCAAAGCTGTCTTCTGAAACCTTCCAAGAAGAAGGCTCGTAAAACTCCACTGAGTAATGGGGAGAGCTACATGAAGGGTTTTCTGATTTCTCTCATGTATGGTAAGCACCAGAAGGATGTTGTTCTGGCCCAAGGACTTCAAAGCGGAGAGGTGACAGGATCTGCCCAATTTCCAGACAAACACTTTTCGAAGTATTTTGCGAACTCTTTTTGAACTATCTTATGGACCTTGTTTTTTAACTAGTTTACGAACGTCTTTTGGAACTATTTTACGACATCTCCCTTTGAACTGTTCGGTAACCAAAGGCTGTTTACCACCCACGTCTCTCTGGAAGCAGCTGTGGACAGGTGGTGGGAGAAAGTCAAATTGAATTCTGTCTCTGGTTGATTGGTAAGAACGGCCGCCCATAGTTGAACCACGAGGGGTGTTTTGGTATTGGACTTTAGTGCTTGTCACAGATTGTCCATAACAAGTACCATGTTCAAACATAAGGGTGTCCATATGTGCACCCTAGGACAGTGTTTCATAATCGACTTTTTAGTTGTGTCATCGGATTTACTCGCCTCATGTTTTGGACCCTCTGCTTAAGAGAGGGGCCGAGGAGCTTTTTACCGATCACCACCCGGTGGTGAGTTGGCTGCTATGGTGGGGGAGGATGCCGGACAGACCTGGCAGTCCCAAACGCATCGTAAGAGTCCGCTGGGAGCGTCTAGCAGAGTCTCCTGTCAGAGAGAGTTTCAATTCCCACCTCTGGAAGAACATGTCACGAGGGAGGCGCTGGATATTGAGTCCGAGTGGACCACGTTCGGTACCTCTATTGTCGAGGCGGCCGATTGGAGCCGTGGCCGGGAGGTGGTTGGTGTCTGTCGTAGCGGTAATCCTAAAACCTGTGAAGCTGAAGAAAGAGTCCTATCAGGTTCTTTTGGTTAATGGGACTCTGGAGGCAGCGGACAGGTACCGACAGGCCAAGCAATTTGTTTGCAGAGGCAAAAAACTTGGACATTGGAGGAGTTCCGGGAAGCTATAGAAAAGGACTTCCAGATGGCTTCGAGGCGATTCTGGACCATCATCCGCCGCCTCAAGAAAGGGGAGCAGTGCAGTATCAACATCGTGAAAGGTGCAGACGGTGTTTTGCTGACCTTGACAGCGGATGTTGTAGATTGTTGGAGGGAATACTTCAAAAACCTGGGTAATCTGTGCTGGGCTCTCCCATTTCTGGGGCTGAAGTTGCTGAGGTAGTTAAAATTTTCCTCGGTCACAGAGCCCCGGGGGTGGATGCGAACCGCCCGAAGTTCCTTAAGGCTCTGGATGCTGTGGGGCTGTCTTGGTTGACAATACTCTGCAACATCGAATGGACATCGGGGGAGGTACCTCTGGATTGGCAAAACGGGGTGGTGTTCCTCTCTTTAAGAAGGGGAATCGGAGGGTGTGTTCCAACTATCATGGGGTACACTCCTCAGCCTTCCCGGTGAGGTCTATTTAGGTGTACTGGAGAGGAGGCTACGCTGAATAATCAAACCCCGGATTTCGTCCTGGTCGTGGAACTGTGGACCAGCTCTATACTCTCGGCAGGGTCCTTGAGGGTGCATGGAAGTTTGCCCAACCAGTCTACATGTGATTTTTGGACTTGGAGAAAACATTCGACCGTGCCCCCCAGGAAGTCCTGTGGGGAGTGCTTAGAGAGTACGGGGTATCGGACTGTCTGATTGTGGCGGTCCTCTCCCTGCATGACCAGTGTCAGAGCTTGGTCCGCATCGCCGGCAGTAATTCAGAACCCGTTTCCTGTGAAGGTTGGACTCTGCCAGGGCTGTCCTTTGTCACCGGTTCTGTTCATATCTTTTATGGACAGAATTTCTAGGCACAGTCAAGGCAGTGAGGGGGTCCGGTTTGGTGGCTGCAGGATTAGGTCTCTGCTTTTTTGCAGATGATGTGGTCCGGATGGATTCATCTGGCCAGGATCTTGAACTCTCACTGGATCGGTTCGCAGCCAAGTGCGGAGCGACTGGGATGAGAATCAGCACCTCCAAGTCCGAGTCCTTGGTTCTCGCTCAGAAAAGGGTGGCATGCCATCTCCATGTTGGGAACAAGTACCTCGGAGATTTGTTAACGAGTGAGGGAAGAGTGGATCGTGAGATCGACAGGCGGATCGGTGCGGCGTCTTCAGTAATGCGGACGTTGTATCGATCCGTTGTGGTGAAGAAGGAGCTGAGCCGGAAGGAAAAGCTCGCAATTTACCGGTCGACCTACGTTCCCATCCTCACCTATGGTCATGAGCTTTGGGTTATGACCGAAAGGACAGGATCACATGTACAGGCGGGCAAAATTAGTTTCCTCATCCGGGTGGTGGGTCTCTCCCTCAGAGATAGGGTGAGAAGCTCTGCCATTCGGGAAAAGCTCAAAGTAAAGCCGCTGCTCCTCCACATGGAGAGGAGCCAGATGAGGTGGTTCGGGCATCTGGTCAGGATGCCACCCGAACGCCTCCCTAGGGAGGTGTTTAGGGCAAGTTCCTAGAGACATAGGAGGCCACGGCGAAGACCCAGGATACATTGGGCTGGCCTGGGAACACCTCAGGACCCCCCGGGAGGAGCCCGACGAAATGGCTGGGGGGAAGGAAGTCTGGGCTTCCCTGCTTAGGCTGCCGCCCCCGCGATCCAACCTCGGATAACCGGAAGAAGATGGATGGCATTAGGAATAGATGACATTAAAATATATTGAATTATTACAATTATTATTTGTTTATCTGTATCGTGCAGATGAAGAAGACGTGAGGCTGCGTGACAAACAAGATTTAATGATCACACCACAAGTCGCTGACGTCACGAATCGAAAAAAAAACCCATCAACGGTCAACAATTGGGCCAAAGGTCACAAACGTTACACTCTTTTTGTAAACATGACACACAAGTCACCGCCTCACTTGATGGGCGAGTCCAGGATCTCCTGGTAATCCTGGCGCACGGCGCGGCCCACGCGGTAGAGCTTGAGGCCGGTGAGGGCAAAGACGCTGACCACGATGAGCAGGCCGCCCAGGACGTCGTAGGCGGAGGGCACCATGCGCAGCACGATGAGCTGCAGGAACATGGCCACCACGATCTCCAGGTGCTGCACGGAGCTCACCAGGGCCGGGTGGAACTTGTTGAGGGCGTAGTAGACCCCCAGGAAGGCCACGGTGGAGCAAACGCAGATCCCCGCCAGGTAGGCCCAGGTCTCGGCGTCCAGCGGGACGATGGGCTCCTGCATGGCGAACATGGTGGAGGCGCCCCACGCCGTGCCCGTCCAGCCGAAGGTGAAGAGCGCCGTCCACATGCTGACGCGCTCCTTGATGGCGCGGTACACAATCATGGCCAGGGCGGCGCTCAGGCCCGCCACGGCCGTCATGGTGTACCCGAAGGCCTCCTTCCAGAAGCCGAGCCGGGACTGGTCCTGGCTCGCCACGTTGGGCACCATGACCAGGCACAGGCCGAAGACGCTGCCCACCACCGTCACCACGTCGGCGTAGGCCAGGCGCTCGTCCAGCAGCAGGAAGGCCAGCACGGCGCTGAAGACGGTGGTGGAGGCGCGCCACATGATGGTGCCGTTGCTGGGCGGCACGATGGCGAAGGAAGTGTAGGCGCAGCTGATGGAGACCACGTTGCACACGCCGTAGAAGAAGAGGCGCAGGCGGTACCCCGGGGGACCGAAGGGCGCCTCGTGGCGGTAGAAGACCACGGAGATAGCCAGGACCTGGATAACCGAGCGGATGAAGAGCAGCTCCAAGGACGGAACCTTGGAGCGGTCGGCTGCCAGGCGGGTGATCAACGCCACGCAGCCGTGCGCCACCGCCGCCCCGAACAACGCCGTCCACGTCACCCTGGATGCCAGCACGTTGGCCTCGCCGAAACTGGCCAGCTGACCTCCCACCCCTCGCTCTCGCCCGCCCTTGCCTGGTGTCTCCATGGTCCCGAACAACGTCCTCCCGCCGCTGGCCTCCGACACCAGCTTCCTGCCCGAGTCCGCCTCAGCGAAGGTGCCAAAGTCCTCGAAGGAGGGAGCCTCGTCGTAGCCTTGGTCGCCCGGCTGGGGGGCGTGAGTGGCGTACTTGGCCGTCACCGCGCTGGGGTGGATCTTCACACGCTTCTTGGACGACGGCACCTCCATCTTGTTTCCACGCGACCTGAGGAACACAGCGTCAGTCAGTAGGGACTAACTGCTGACACGGGGGGGGGGCGTGATAGGTAGGGAGTACATCTTGACACATACAGATAAACATTCACTTCAGAGGGGCGTGAGAGGTAGAGGCTGTATCTTGACAAGTGTAGATAAACATTCACTTCAGGGGGGCGTGAGAGGTATAGGGTATATCTTGACAAGTGCAGATAAACATTCATTTCAGGGGGCGTGAGAGGTAAAGGCTAAAACTTGACAAGTGTAGATAAACATTCACTTCAGGGGGGCGTGAGAGGTAAAGGCTGTATCTTGACAAGTGTAGATAAACATTCACTTCAGGGGGGCGTGAGAGGTAAAGGGTATATCTTGACAAGTGCAGATAGACATTCACTTCAAGGGGGGCGTGAGAGGCAATAACATATATCTTGACACATACAGATAAATATTCACTTCAAGGGGGGGCGTGAGAGGCAATAACATATATCTTGACACATACAGATAAACATTCACTTCAGGGGGGCGTGAGAGGTAATAGCTTATATCTTGACACATGCAGATAAACATTCACTTCAGGGGGGCGTGAGAGATAATAGCATATATCTTGACACATGCAGATAAACATTCACTTCAGGGGGGCGTGAGAGGTAATAGCATATATCTTGACACATGCAGATAAACATTCACTTCAGGGGGGCGTGAGAGGTAATAGTATATATCTTGACAAGTGCAGATAAACATTCACTTCAGGGGGGCGTGAGAGGTAAAGGGTATATCTTGACAAGTGCAGATAGACATTCATTTCAGAGGGGGCGTGAAAGGCAATAGCGTATATCTTGACACATAAACCTTCACTTTAAGGGGGGCGGGATATGCAATAGCATATATTTTGACACATGCAGATAAACATTCACTTCAGGGGGGCGTGAGAGGTAATAGCATATATCTTGACACATGCAGATAAACATTCACTTCAGGGGGCGTGAGAGGCAGTAGCGTATATTTTGACACATACAGACAAACATATACATCAGGGGGGCGTGAGAGGCAATAGCATATATCTTGAAACATAAAGATAAACATTCACTTAAGGGGGGGTGTGAGATGCAATAGCATAAATCTTGACACATAAACCTTCCCTCTAAGGGGGGTGGCGTGAGAGGCAACAGCGTATATCCTGACACATACAGATAAACCTTCACTTTGGGGGGGGGGGCGTGAGAGGCAATAGCATATATCTTGACACGTACAGATAAACATTCACTTCAGGGGGGGAGTGAGAGGCAACATCTTAATATCATAGATCTTGACACATACAGATAACATTCACTTCAAGGGGAGGCGTGAGAGGCAATAGCATATAGCTTGACAGATACAGATAAACATTCACTTCAGGGGGGGCGTGAAAGGCAACATCATATATATTGACACATAAAACTTCACTCTAAGGGGGGACGTGAGAGGCAATAGCATATATCTTGACACATACAGATAAACATTCACTTCAGGGGGGCGTGAGAGGTAATAGCATATATCTTGACATATACAGATAAACATTCACTTCAGGGGGGGCGTGAAAAAAAAGTGATCTCGGGAGGGGGGGCGTGAGAGACGATAGCTTAATAGCATCTTTAGTGTTAGTAAAGATTTATTTTCACACATACAGATTAAAATAAATAAATAATAATTTAAGGCGGTGATTTTGGGGGGAAAATCTGTCTCCGGGGTTGGGGGGGGCGTGAGAGACAATAGCTTAATAGCCTCTTTAGTGTTAGTAAAGATTTATCCTGACACATACAGATTAAAATAAATAAATAATAATTTAAGGGGATGATTTTGGGGGGGGAAAAAATCTGTCTCCGGGGGTGGGGTGGGGGGGACGTGAGAGACGATAGCTTAATAGCATCTTTAGTGTTAGTAAAGATTTATTTTCACACATACAGATTAAAATAAATAAATAATAATTTAAGGCGGTGATTTGGGGGGGGAAATCTGTCTCCGGGGTTGGGGGGGTTGGTGAGAGACAATAGCTTAATAGCCTCTTTAGTGTTAGTAAAGATTTATCCTGACACATACAGATTAAAATAAATAAATGATAATTTAAGGGGGTGATTTTGGGGGTGGGGGGGGGGAAATCTGTCTCCGGGGGTGGGGTGGGGGCGTGAGAGACAATAGCTTAATAGCCTCTTTAGTGTTAGTAAAGATTTATGTATACACATACAGATTAAAAAAAAAACAACAACAATACCAAAAGGGGGTGGGCATGAAAAAAAAAGTGATCTCGCGAGGGGGGGCGTGAGAGACGATAGCTTAATAGCATCTTTAGTGTAAGTAAAGATTTATCTTGACACATACACATAAAAAAATTAACTCAAGGCTCAAGGGGGAGGAGGTAAAAAAAAAAAATCGGTCACCGGGTGGGGAGGGGGGGTGAGAGAAAATAACTGAGAAGCACTGTGGCCCCGCCCACATACACACAGTGTACGCAGTGTGTGTGTTTGCCCATTGAGGCTGATTCGGTGTGATGGGATGACATTATATAACACACACACACACACACACACACACACACACACACACACACACACACACACACACACACACACACATACACACACACACACACACAGTTGATGGGTAAAAAAAGACAGTTGAAAAAGGTGAAGAAGGAGTGAGACCTCCTCATCAATCATACGGGGGGGCGACCACCAGGGGGCGGTCACGTGTCCCCGCTACATGGACGCTGGTGGTGAAGACTTCAAAGTGCAGGAGTCGGAATAAGTGAAGAAAATGGAGGGATTGACACACAACAAGTAGAAGAAGAAGAAGTCAATATCGGGTACCTTCTTTTATTATGCGCTCATGTCTTCGTCCTCATCCTCGTCCTCATCCTCCAGCGGCGAGGCGCGCGGACGGCGTGTGCGCGCGTCGACTCGGTTCCCTCTTCGGCGTGAGGATGAGGAGGATGGAGCAGACGTGGAGGGTCTGAGGAGGATGAAGATGGTGAAGCGAGAGGAGGAGGAGGAGCAAAGTGATGAAGGCTGGGGATCCTCCTCTTCCTCCCCGAGGCTCCACCTGGCAGGAGGAGCGCGTGTGACGTCATTACCTTTGAGGCAGATTATTACTGATGTCACCTTTGTTCAAGTATTGGCCAATCAGAGGGCAGTATTTCCCTCTATAAATGATTTAATTCAAATGAACGGACAAGCGGTAGAAAATGCATGCATGGATGGAAATATATAATTATAAAATTAATGTACTCTGACGCTATTAAGTGCATTTATTCAGTTATTGTTTTTAAGAATAGTTAAATTAATTTACGCCGACACTATTATGAGCATTTAATCATGTATTTTAATTAAAATGGCAGAAAAAAAAAAATGGTGTTAGTTTTTGTATACATGGTACCATACTGTATATATTAACAATACGATTATATAATCACTATACAATACTGTATATATTAACAATACAATTATATAATCACTATACAATACTGTATATATTAATAATATACATATATGAACTTAATACTATACTGTATATATTAACAATAAACATATATAAAAATTATATTATACTGTAAATATTAACAATATATATATATGAACTTAATACTATACTGTATATATTAACAATGCACATATATAAACATTATACTATACTGTATATAATAACAATACACACATATAAACATTATACCATACTGTATATACTAACAATATACATGTATGAACTTAATACTATACTGTATATATTAACAATATACATATAGAAACATATTATACTGTAAATATTAACAATATATATATATATGAACTTAATATACTGTATATATTATTAACAATAAATCTATATAATCATTTTGCTATACTGTATATAGTAACAATACACATATATAAACATTATACCATACTATATATATTAACAATATACATATATGAACTTAATACTATACTGTATATATTAACAATATACATATATAAACATTATACTATACTGTATATAATAACAATACACACATATAAACATTATACCATACTATATATATTAACAATATACATATATGAACTTAATACTATACTGTATATATTAACAATATACATATATAAACATTATATTACACTGTAAATATTAACTATATATATATATGAACGGCATAGCTCGGTTGGTAGAGTGGCCGTGTCAGCAACTTGAGGGTTGCAGGTTCGATTCCCGCTTGTGCCAAGCTAGTTACTGCCGTTGTGTCCTTGGGCAAGACAATTTACCCACCTGCTCCCAGTGCCACCCACACTGGTTTAAATGTAACTTGGATATTGGGTGTCACTATGTAAAGCGCTTTGAGTCACTTGAGAAAAGCGCTATATAAATATAATTCACTTCACTTCTAACTTAATACTATACTGTATGTATTAACCATAAATCTATATAATCATTTTGCTATACTGTATATAGTAACAATACACATAAGTAAACATTATACCATACTATATATATTAACAATAGAAATATATAAACATTATGTTAGAATTAATTGTTTCTAAATTATCACCAAAAAGTGTAT
Organism: Nerophis ophidion; assembly: GCF_033978795.1. Lineage (NCBI taxonomy): Eukaryota > Metazoa > Chordata > Actinopteri > Syngnathiformes > Syngnathidae > Nerophis > Nerophis ophidion. The sequence goes on from NC_084625.1 coordinate 4,028,634, forward strand.
TACATTGTGCTACTGACAGGAAGACAAAAGGCTGAAACCTTCCAAGAAGAATGCTCGTAAAACTCCACTGGGACTACAAAGCGGACAGATGGCAGGATCTTTCACAGGAACTTTTTTGGAAGTATTTTACCAACTCTTTTTGAACTATTTACGGAACTCTCTTTGAACTATTTTATGAGACTCTCTTTGAAATATTGTATGGGACTCTCTTTGAACTGTTTTATGGAACTGTTTTTGAACTATTTGACGAATTGTTCGGTAACCGAAGGCAGCGCTGTTTACGACCCACTTCCCTCAGGAAGCAGCTGTGGGAAGGAGGGGGGAGAAAGTCAAATAAAGCAGGAGGAGTAGGATCTTGGGGTAGAGTGTGGTGCAGGACTGTACAGAGAGTACAGTGGCCATGTCTCTCCTCAGATCTGAGTCTACATTTAATTCTGTCTCTGTTTGATTCTTTGCCTTTTGTCTTGTTTAATTGATGCCATCAGTGTTTGAACCTGACACATTATACTATACTGTATATATTAACAATATACATATATAAACATTATACCATACTGTATATATTGACAAAATATATATATATTATACCATACTGTATATATTAAAAATATACATATATAAACATTATACCATACTGTATATATTGACAAAATATATATATTATACCATACTGTATATATTAACAATATACATATATAAACATGATACTATACTGTATATATTAAAAATATACATATATAAACATTATACCATACTGTATATATTGACAAAATATATATATTATACCATACTGTATATATTAACAATATACATATATAAACATGATACTATACTGTATATATTAACAATATACTTATATAAACATTATACAATAGTGTATATATTGACAAAATATATATATATTATACCATACTGTATATATTAACAATATACATATATAAACATGATACTATACTGTATATATTAACAATATACTTATATAAACATTATACAATACTGTATATATTGACAAAATATATATAAATATTATACCATACTGTATATATTAAACAATATACATATATAAACATTATACAATACTGTATATATTGACAAAATATATATAAATATTATACCATACTGTATATATTAAACAATATACATATATAAACATTATACAATACTGTATATATTGACAAAATGTATATAAATATACCATACTGTATATATTAACAATATACATACATAAACATTATACCATACTGTATATATTAACAATATACATACATAAACATTATACCATACTGTATATATTAAACAATATACATATATAAACATTATACAATACTGTATATATTGACAAAATATATATATATTATACCATACTGTATATATTAAAAATATACATGTATAAACATTATACCATACTGTATATATTGACAAAATATATATAAATATTATACCATACTGTATATATTAACAATCTACATATATAAACATGATACTATACTGTATATATTAACAATATACATACATAAACATTATACCATACTGTATATATTAAACAATATACATATATAAACATTATACAATACTGTATATATTGACAAAATATATATATATTATACCATACTGTATATATTAAAAATATACATGTATAAACATTATACAATACTGTATATATTGACAAAATATATATATATTATACCATACTGTATATATTAAAAATATACATGTATAAACATTATACCATACTGTATATATTGACAAAATATATATAAATATTATACCATACTGTATATATTAACAATCTACATATATAAACATGATACTATACTGTATATATTAACAATATACTTATATAAACATTATACAATACTGTATATATTGACAAAATATATATAAATATTATACCATATTGTATATATTAACAATATACATATATAAACATGATACTATACTGTATATAAACATTATACCATACTGTATATTTTAACAATATACATATATGAACTTAATACTATACTGTTTATATATTAAAAATAAACATGTATAAACATTATCCAATACTGTATATATTAACAATAAATCTATATAATCATTATGCTATATTGTATATAGTAACAATACACATATATAAACATTATACCATACTGTATATATTAACAATATAGATATATAAACATTATACTACATGGTATAAATTAACAACATACATATATAAAAACTATACCATACTATATATATTAACAATAAACATATATAAACATTATACTATACTGTATATATGAAAAATATGCATATGAAAACATTACACTATACTGTATATAATAACAATACACATATATAAACATTATACCATACTGTATACATGAACAATAAGTCTATATAAACATCATATACTGTCTATATTAACAATATATAAATACAAACATTATACCATACTGTATATATTAACAATATATAAATACAAACATTATACCATACTGTATATATTAACAATATATAAATACAAACATTATACCATACTGTATATATTAACAATATATAAATACAAACATTATACCATACTGTATATATTAACAATATATAAATACAAACATTACACCATACTGTACATATTAACAATATACATATACAAACATTATACCATACTGTATATATTAACAATATATAAATACAAACATTACACCATACTGTACAAATTAACAATATACATATACAAACATTATACCATACTGTACATATTAACAATATACATATACAAACATTATACCATACTGTAAATATCAATCACTGTTTAGCCCTAAATCAGGAGTGCCTCAAAGGGCTGTACAAGCCACAGCAACATCCTGGGCTCAAATCCCACATCAGGGCAAGGAAAAACTCCACAAGCTTCCGCTTGAGTCTTTGACCATTCTTCTTGACAAAATCGGTGCGGTTCAGCCTAATGTGTTGCTTTTCTGACATGGACTTGTTTCTTCAGCATTGTCCACACCTTTAAGTCAGGTTGGGGGGTTGTACAGCTCCATCAAATTTGGACAAATATGTCTCTTATTTGCTCATTTACCGGCCCTTTTATTTGAGTGCTTAGTGAAGTGAAGTGAAGTGAATTATATTTATATAGCGCTTTTTCTCTAGTGACTCAAATGAGCTTCTTTTTACACTTGTTTTTTGTGAAATACGACTTCCAATATTGCTTGTACTCTCAAAGTCCTACTTTTCTGTAGAAGGGTTAGTTAGTCAGTACTTTTATGACAAGCGCACGGGTGAGCATTTACAATGAATTTTTGGATGGCACTTTCATCGCCATGACAACGGTCGCTAAGCAGGCAGCCTCAGTGGCTTTGATGTTGAAGTGATTGAGATAATTCTCCCGTTAAGATCCATGACATCATTTGATGAGCTCTCGTTATTGACCGCTTCAATCAAGCCGGGAAAAGTCAAGCAGCAAAAGAGATTGGGGAAGAAGATGCTGTGGTCTGGAACATTCTGTCACAACAAGCACACCATCTAAAACATTACTATCACATTTTAATACTGCAACCAGTTAAATATTACAAACCCCGTTTCCATATGAGTTGGGAAATTGTGTAAGATGTAAATGTAAACACAATACAATGATTTGCAAATCCTTTTCAACCCATATTCAGTTGAATATGCTACAAAGACAACAATGATATTACGGTCTTTTGATCCCTCAGGCGGCACTGCATCAAAAACCGACATCAGTGTGTAAAGGATATCACCACATGGGCTCAGGAACACTCCATAAAACCACTGTCAGTAACTAGAGTTGGTCGCTACATCTGTGAGTGCAAGTTAAAACTCTACTTTGCGAAGCGAAAGCCATTTATCAACAACACCCAGGAACGCCGCCGGCTTCGCTGAGCCCGTGCTTATCTAATATGGACTGATGCAAAGTGTTAAAGTGTTTTGTTGTCTGACGAGTCCACGTTTCAAATTATATTTGGAAACTGTGGATGTGGTGTCCTCCAGAACGAAGAGGAAAATAACCATCCGGATTGTTATAGGCGCAAAGTTCAAAAGCCAGCATCTGTGATGGTATGGGGGGGTGTATTAGTGCCCAAGGCACGGGTAACTTACACATCAGTGAAGGCACCATTAATGTTGAAATGTACATACAGGTTTTGGAGCAACATATGTTGTCATCCAAGCAACGTTATCATGGACGCCCCTGCTTATTTCGGAAAAACAATGTCAAACCACGAGTTACAACAGCGTAGTAAAAGAGTGCGGGTCCTTTCCTGGCCCGCCTGCAGTCAAGACATGTCTCCCATCGAAAATGTGTGGCACATTATGAAGCGTAAAATACGACAACAAGACCCCGGACTGTTGAACGACTGAAGCGCTACATAAAACAAGAATGGGAAAAAATTCCATTTACAAAAGCTTCAACTTATAGTTTCCTTGGTTCCCAAACGTTTATTGAGTGTTGTTAAAAGAAAAGGTGATGTAACACAGTGGTGAACATGCCCTTTCCCAACTACTTTGGCACGTGTTGCAGCCATGAAATTCTAAGTTAATTATTATTTGCAAAAAAAAAAAGAAAGTTTATGAGTTTGAACATCAAATATGTTGTCTTTGTAGCATATTCAACTGAATATGGGATTTGCAAATCATTGTATTCTGTTTATATTTACATCTAACACAATTTCCCAACTCTTATGGAAACGGGGTTTGTAAAATGTTTCATGTATAAATGTCAAATGTTTAATATATAAATGTCAATAAATGCTTAATCTATAAATGTAAATACATCTTTAATATATAAATGTCAGTAAATGTTTCATACATAAAATGTTTCATGCATAAATGCAAATAAATGTTTAATATACAAATGTCAATAAAGGTTTGGTGTGAAAATGTAAATTAATGATACATGTACAAATATAAATAAATGTTTATTGTACTTTTGCACAACAAATACAAGTTTAGTGAATGAATGTCAAGAAATGTTTGGTGTATAAATGTCAATAAATGCTTAATGTACAAATGCAAATTAATGTTTTGGTATATAAATGTAAATACATGTTTAATATATACAGTACATGAAAATAAATGTTTCCTGTATAAATGTAAAAAAAAAAGCCTAATACATAAATCTAAATATATGTTTAATGAACAAATGTAAATAAAAGTTTGGTGAATTAATGCCAATAAATGTTTGGTATACGATTGTTAATACATCCTTATTGTATAAATGTAAACAAATGTTCGGTGTATGATTACAAAAATGAATGTTTAAAGTATAAACGTGAATACATGTTTGGTGTGCGACTGTAAATAAATGTTTAGTATAAATGTCAGTTTGGTGCGTAAATGTCCATAAACATGGCAGTTCTTGCGGGCAAGTGGAAGATAACGGCGTGTGATAGAGTCAAGATGAATGGATGAATCGTACATGAGAAGTCAGCACTTTCTAAATGCAGCCTTTTCAAATATGCATGAAGAGCGAGGAGGACTCCTCCTGAGAGGCCTTTCTGTTGTTGCTCCAAATATCCTCTCACACAAAACAGGGCTAAGACGAGCAGCCGGGACATTATTCGTAATAACAGGAGAGTGAAAAGGACAAATAGTGGACTGAAACATGTCACCCATTAGGGAAAACTAAGCAGAACCAAACTAAAACTGCACTGGCTACAAAGGGGAAAAAAACAGAATGCTGGACGACAGCAAAGACTTACTGTGGAGCAAAGACGGCGTCCATGAACATGAAATGACAACCATGGAAGGATAAAAACAACTGCGTGCAGGTAAAAAGGTATCTAACGCTTAAACAAAAAATGAACAAACGGTAAGTGCCCCTAAGAAAAGGCATTGAAGCTTAGGGAAGGCTATGCAGAACCAAACTAAAACTGGACTGGCTACAAAGGGGGAAAAAACAGAATGCTGGACGACAGCAAAGACTTACTGTGGAGCAAAGACGGCGTCCATGAACATGAAATGACAACCATGGAAGGATAAAAACAACTGCGTGCAGGTAAAAAGGTATCTAACGCTTTAACCAAAAATAAACAAAAGGTAAGTGCCCCTAAGAAAAGGCATTGAAGCTTAGGGAAGGCTATGCAGAACCTAACTAAAACTGCACGGGCTACAAAAGGGAATAAAAACAGAATGCTGGACGACAGCAAAGACTTACTGTGGAGCAAAGATGGCGTCCACAAAGTACATCCGAACATGAAATGACAATCATGGAAGGATAAAAACAACTGCGTGCAGGTAAAAAGGTATCTAACGCTTAAACCAAAAATAAACAAAAGGTAAGTGCCCCTAAGAAAAGGCATTGAAGCTATGCAGAACCAAACTAAAACTGCACTGGCTACAAAGGAGAATAAAAACAGAATGCTGGACGACAGCAAAGACTTACTGTGGAGCAAAGACGGCATCCATGAACATGAAATGACAACCATGGAAGGATAAAAACAACTGCGTGCAGGTAAAAAGGTATCTAACGCTTAAACCAAAAATAAACAGAAGGTAAGTACCCCTAAGAAAAGGCATTGAAGCTTAGGGAAGGCTATGCAGAACCAAACTAAAACTGCACTGGCTACAAAGGGGAATAAAAACAGAATGCTGGACGACAGCAAAGACTTACTGTGGAGCAAAGACGGAGTCCACAAAGTACATCCGAACATGAAATGACAATCATGGAAGGATAAAAACAACTGCGTGCAGGTAAAAAGGTATCTAACGCTTAAACCAAAAATAAACAAAAGGTAAGTACCCCTAAGAAAAGGCATTGAAGCTATGCAGAACCAAACTAAAACTGAACGGGCTACAAAGGGGAAAAAAACAGAATGCTGGACGACAGCAAAGACTTACTGTGGAGCAAAGACGGCGTCCACAAAGTACATCCGAACATGAAATGACAATCATGGAAGGATAAAAACAACTGCGTGCGGGTAAAAAGGTATCTAACGCTTAAACCAAAAATAAACAAAAGGTAAGTACCCCTAAGAAAAGGCATTGAAGCTATGCAGAACCAAACTAAAACTGAACAGGACAGGACAAAAGGCAAAGAATCAAACAGAGACAGAATGAAATTTGGACTCAGATCTGAGGAGAGACATGGCCACTGTACTCTCTGTACAGTCCCGCACCACGCTCTGCCAAAAGATCGTACTCCTCCTTCTCTATTTGACCCACAACTGCTTCCTGAGGGAAGTGGGTCGTAAAGAGCGTTGCCCTCGGTTACCGAACAGTTCGAAGAGAATTCGTCAAATAGTTCAAAAAGAGTCCAATAAAATAGTTCAAAAAGAGTTCGTAAAATACTTCAAAAAGAGTTCCTCCGAAAGTTGGGCATATCCTGCCATCTGTGCGCTTTGAAGTCCCAGTGGAGTTTTACGAGGTTTTTTCTTGGATGCGTTCAAAGACAGCCTTTTGTCTTCTTGTCAGGAACACAATGTAGTAATTTAGAAACAATTATTCTAACAGTACCTAATACTTAAACCTAAAATAAACAAAAGGTGAATGCCCCTAGGAAAAGGCATTGAATCTTAGGGAAGGCTAGGCAGAACGAAACTAAAACTGAACTGACTACAAAGGGGGAAAAAAACGAATGCTGGACGACAGCAAAAACTTACTGTGGAGCAAAGAAAGCACATCCGAACATAACGTGGCAATCAACAATGTCCCCGCAAAGAAGGGTAAAAACAACTGAAATATTGTTTGACAAAACAAAGACATAAGCGAAGTGAATTATATTTATATAGCGCTTTTTCTCTAGTGACTCAAAGCGCTTTACATAGTGAAACCCAATATCTAAGTTACATTTAAAGCAGTGTGGGTGGCACTGGGAGCAGGTGGGTAAAGTGTCTTGCCCAAGGACACAACGGCGGTGACTAGGATGACGGAAGCGGGAATCGAACCTGCAACCCTCAAGTTGCTGGCACGGCCGCTCTACCAACCGAGCTATGCCGCTATGTCACTATTAGTGAACTGGATGAATGTAATAATAATAATGTTGATAATAGTAATAATATTAATATAGATAATAATGATGATGATATTAATAGTAATAACTATTATCATTATTATTGTTAATAATAATGAAATGATTAAAAAAAATGATAATAGGGGAGGTGTTTCGGACAAGTCCGACCGGTAGGAGGCCAGACCCAGGACACGTTGGGAAGACTATGTCTCCCGGCTGGCCTGAGAACGCCTCGGGATCCTAGACCAAGTGGCTGGGGAGAGGGAAGTCTGGGCTTCCCTGCTTAGGCTGCTGCCCCCGCGACCCGACCTCGGATAAGCGGAAGAAGATGGATGGATGAATGGAATAGTTATTAATCATTATTATTTATAGTAATGATATTAAAATAATATAGACAATATTAACAATAATATTAATAGTAATGTAAATAATGATGACAATTATAATAATTATTTTAATATAATGATGATAATCATTATTATTGATACTAATTAATAACAATCATAATAAAATAATGATAATAACAATAATATTATAAATTTTGAAAATAATAACAATGACGTTATTGATATACCAAGTAATGATGACAATAATTATTATCGTTTTGATTAATAATAATAATGTACCAATATTAATATCAAAATAATAATTATAGTCATGATAATAATAATAATAGTGATAATTATCAGAATAACTGTATCTAAGCAAACACAAAACTTTGTGTTACATAGAGTTTAGTTCGCCCTGCGAGAGGACAAAAGCCGTCTTTGATCCTACCAAGGCCCTGCGATGAGGTGGCGACTTGTCCAGGGTGTACCCCGCCTTCCGCCTGATTGTAGCTGAGATAGGCGCCAGCGCCCCCCGCAACCCCAAAAAAAGGGAATAAGCGGTAGAAAATGGATGGATGGATGATCCTACCAAGCAAAAGGCTTGTAAAACTCCACTGTGTAGGATGGGGAGCGACATGAAGGTGTCGGTTTCTTTGATGTATTGTAATCCGCAGGAGGATTTTGTCTTTACGTGAGAACTACAAAGCGGAGAGGAGGCGGGGCCTGACTCCCCTCCAGGCACCTTTTCTTTGAACTGTTTTGCAACCAAATGCGGCGGCTGTTTACGACCCCCCCTCCCTTGGAAACAGCTGTTGCCATGTAATCAGGGAAAAATCCAAATAAAAGAGGAGCCGTCCAATGTTCCGTCAGAGCGCGGGACGACACCGTACAAGGGTGGTATAGCTCAGTTGTTGGAGCGGCCGTGCCAGCAACTTGAGGGTTCCAGGTTCAATCCCGCTTCTGCCAACGTATTCACTGCTGTTGTGTCCTTGGGCAAGACACTTTACCTGCCTGCTCCCAGTGCCACCCACACTGATTTGGAAAATGTAACTTAGATATTGGGTTTCACTATGTGAAGCGCTTTGAGTCACTAGAGAAAAGCGCTATATAAATATAATTCACTTCACTTCACTACAGTGTGTACGCGTTACTACTCAATTGAGCAAAATTGAATTATTTCTCTGTTTAATTCCTTGCTTCCCCACATCTGCGGTCCTCTCCCAGGTTTCTCATTGTCATCCCATTGGGTTGAGTTTTTCCTTGCCCTGAAGTGGGATCTGTCGTTGTGGCTTGTGCAGCCCTTTGAGACACTCGTGATTTAGGGTAAACATTGATTGATTGAGTGAAATATAACTTCTAAGCACATTGCATGGCTTCTGTTGTGTTGTGACGTCCGCACCTGTTCATTCGTCCTCGGCGAGGGGCGGGGCTGGAGGCACACCTGCTGGCAAATTAGCCCGCCGATATTTGGCCTTGCCGGTTATCGTCTCCTGAACCTCGCCAGACGTGGTACGTTGTCGCTCCTGAGTCCTGAATTCCCTAACCTCTTTGTGTGTTTGCCTCCTAGCCTTCCTGAGGTAAAGAGGATTATTCTTGCCCTGCTCAGTGTGCCCTGGCCGTTTCTCCTGCCGATCACCAAGAAACCTATTTTCTCCATGTTAGATCTTTTGCTCTTCTGCCCCAACACCCTTACTTATCACTTTTGACTAATTACATTGTTTACCTTTTTGTGATTCTACCTTGTCTAGCGTCTCTGCATCCTGGGCTCACCCCCATCGACCGAGACCGTAACAGTTTTTAGCATTTTCACATCGCAAGGGCCGCAGCACTCGTCAAATGTTCACTGCGCACCTCTGTCTTGCTTTTTCTTTGGCTTTCACGTCCTCGCAGAAGTTACACCACTGAAGCAAAGTGTGCTGATAACCATAGAATCTTCCATGTGGAATAAAGGAATCATATTCTTTGATTATTTTATCAAGTGGCGCGAACAAGAAGAAATGTGTTCCTCTTCCCCTCACTGAGAATAATGAATATTGGATAAAGATGCGGCCGAGACACGCTGGTCTGAATGCTGAGGTCCAATTAAAGCTTCAGCCTTTTAGCATAACCTACATTTCACTGCAGTTTGGAAGAAAAGATGAGCGAAAATGACCCTGAATGTCACCATTTGTCTCTCATCCTGCAAGAAAAACACTTGAGCTACCGTTGCTGTAGAAACACACAAAGGACGCCACAAGAAATATCCACTGGGCAAAGTAACAGAGTAACGTCGTGTTACACATTACACTTTGTTTTTTATAGTGAAACATGTGTCACATAGTGAAAAATTGTGTTAATTTGTGTCACATATGTAACAGTGTCACCGTTTCACACAGTGAAACATGTGTAACGTGTAGTGTAACACAGTGTTAAAATAGTTTTGTATAGTAAAAAATGTGTAACATATTGTAAAATAGTGTTATGTAGTGTCACGTGTGTAACAGTTTTATATAGTGAAACATTTGTAACATAGTGTTACAAACTGTCACATGTCTAAAAGTGTAACTTAGTTTAATATAGTGTGACTTTGTTTCACATATGTAACAGATTTTATACATGTGTAACATAGTGTTACATTACATAGTAACACTGTACAATAGTTTTGTATAGTAAAAATTTGTAAAATATTGTAAAATAGTGTTAAATAATGTCACATGTGTAACACAGTTTTGTGTAATGAAACGTGTAACGCAGTGAAAAATAGTGATACTTTATGTCACATATGTAACAGTGTAACTGTTTTATAAAGTGAAACATGTAGTGTAACACAGTGTTACATCACATAGTAACACTGTAAAATAGTTTTGTATAGTAATCCATCCATCCATCCATTTTCTACCGCTTATTCCCTTTTGGGGTCGCTGGCGCCTATCTCAGCTACAATCGGGCGGAAGGCGGCGTACACCCTGGACAAGTCGCTACCTCATCACAGGGCCAACACAGATAGACAGACAACATTCACACTCACATAAATTTTTTAAAAATATTTTAAAATAGTGTTACATAGTGTCACATGTGTAACAGTTTTATATAGTGAAACATTTGTAACAGTGTTACAAACTGTCACATGTCTAAAAGTGTAACTTAGTTTAATATAGTGTGACTTTGTTTCACATATGTAAGAGTTTTATACATGTGTAACATAGTGTTACATTACATAGTAACACTGTACAATAGTTTTGTGTAGTAAAAATATGTAAAATATTGTAAAATAGTGTTAAATAATGTCACATGTGTAACAATTTTGTGTAATGAAAAGTGTAACACAGTGAAAAATAGTGATACTTTATGTCACATATGTAACAGTGTAACTGTTTTATAAAGTGAAACATGTAGTGTAACACAGTGTTACATCACTTAGTAACACTGTAAAATAGTTTTGTATAATAAAAATATTGTAACATACTTCAAAATAGTGTTACATAGTGTCACAAGTGCAACAAAGTTTTAAATAGTGAAACGTGTAACATAATGAAAAATAGTGATACTTTGTGTCACATATGTAGAGGGAATAATCAGTAGAAAATGGATGGATGGATGGATAGATGGATGTAGAGGTGATCAAGGGTGATGGGTCAAATGCAGAGAATAATTTCGCCACACCTGGTGTGTGTGTGACAATCATTGGTACTTTAACTTTTAACTTTAACAGTTTTATACGGTGAAACATGTGTAAGATGTAGTGTATCAAAGTGTTACATTACTTCCTGTGGAACTTTGCTGGGTGTGTTTTGAACATTTTGGGCATCCCAGGACTCCAACGGGTCTTTGCTGGGTGCGTTTTGGACATTTTGGGCATCCCGGGACTTGCGGCCGGCGGCGGGACTCGTGGGACTCGACCCTGGTGTGATTTTTGAATTTTTTTCTGACTTTTGCCGATTTTTCTCACCCACTTCCCGTGGGACTTTGCGGAGTGCTTTTTTTGGACATTTTGGGCATCCCAGGATTCGCGCGGCGGGACTCGTGGGACTCGAACCCGGGTGTGATTTTTGACCGTTTTTCTGACTTTTGCCGACTTTCGTCACTTTTCTCCCCCACTTCGCGTGGGACTTTGCTGGGTGCGTTTTAGACATTTTGGGAATCCCAGGACTCGTGCGGCCGGCGGCGGGACTCGTGGGACTCGACCCTGGTGTGATTTTTAAAAATTTTTCCGACTTTTGCCGATTTTTCTCACCCACTTCCCGTGGGACTTTGTTGGATGTGTTTTGGACATTTTGGGCATCCCGGGACTCCAACGGGTCTTTGCTGGGTGCGTTTTGGACATTTTGGGCATCCCGGGACTTGCGGCCGGCGGCGGGACTCGTGGGACTCGACCCTGGTGTGATTTTTGAAATTTTTTCTGACTTTTGCCGATTTTTCTCACCCACTTCCCGTGGGACTTTGCGGAGTGCTTTTTTTGGACATTTTGGGCATCCCAGGATTCGCGCGGTGGAACTCGTGGGACTTGAACCCGGGTGTGATTTTTGACCGTTTTCTGACTTTTGCCGACTTTCGTCACTTTTCTCCCTCACTTCCCGTGGGACTTTGCTGGGTGCGTTTTGGACATTTTGGGCATCCCAGGACTCGTGCGGCCGGCGGCGGGACTCGTGGGACTCGACCCTGGTGTGATTTTTGAATTTTTTTCCGACTTTTGCCGATTTTTCTCACCCACTTCGCGTGGGACTTTGCGGAGTGCTTTTTTTGGACATTTTGGGCATCCCAGAATTCGTGCGGCCGGCGGCGGTACTCGTGGGACTCGGACCCGGGTGGGATTTTTGACCGTTTTTCTGACTTTTGCTGACTTTCGTCACTTTTCTCCCCCACTTCCCGTGGGACTTTGCTGGGTGCGTTTTGGACATTTTGGGCATCCCAGGACTCGCGCGGCGATTTTGACCGATCATCTGACATTTGCCGACTTGTCTCACTTTTCTCCCCCACTTCCTGTGGGACTTTGCTCTGTGGGTTTTGGACATTTTGGGCATCCCGAAACCTGCGTGGCCGGCGCCGGGACTCGTGGGACTCGAACCCTCGTGTGATTTTTGAACATTTTTCTGACTTTTCTCACACACTTCCCGTGGGACTTTGCTGGGTGCGTTTTGGACATTTTGGGCATCCCGGGACTTGCGCGGCCGGCGGCGGGACTCGTGGGACTCGACCCTGGTGTGATTTTGGAAATTTTTTCTGACTTTTGCCGACTTTTATCACTTTTCTCACCCACTTCCCGTGGGACTTTGCGGAGTGCTTTTTTTGGACATTTTGGGCATCACAGGACTCGCACGACCGGCGGCGGGACTCGAACCCGGGTGTGATTTTTGACCGTTTTTCTGACTTTTGCCGACTTTCGTCACTTTTCTCACCCACTTCCCGTGGGACTTTGCGGAGTGCTTTTTTTGGACATTTTGGGCATCCCAGGACTCGCGCGGCCGGCGGCGGGACTTGTGGGACTCAAACCCGGGTGTGATTTTTGACCGTTTTTCCGACATTTGCCGACTTGTCTCACTTTTCTCCTCCACTTCCCGTGGGACTTTGCTCGGTGGGTTTTGGACATTTTGGCCATCCCGAAACTTGCGTGGCTGGCGCCGGGACTCGTGGGACTCGAACCCTGGTGTGATTTTTGACCATTTTTCTGACTTTTCTCACACACTTCCCGTGGGACTTTGCGGAGTGCTTTTTTTGGACATTTTGGGCATCCCGGGACTCACGCGACCGGCGGCAGGACTCGTGGGACTCGAACCCGGGTGTGATTTTTGACCTTTTTTCTGACTTTTGCCGACTTTCGTCACTTTTCTCACCCACTGCCCGTGGGACTTTGCGGAGTGCTTTTTTTGGACATTTTGGGCATCCCAGGACGCGCGCGGCCGGAAGCGGTACTCGTGAGACTCGAACCCGGGTGGGATTTTTGACCGTTTTTCTGACTTTTTCCGACTTTCGTCACTTTTCTCCCTCACTTCCCGTGGGACTTTGCTGGGTGCGTTTTAGACATTTTGGGCATCCCGAAACTTGCGTGGCTGGCGCCGGGACTCGAACCCTCGTGTGTGAACCTCGCGCGTCGATTTTGACCGATTTTCTGACATTTGCCGACTTGACTCACTTTTCTCCCCGACTTCCCGTGGGACTTTGCTCGGTGGGTTTTGGACATTTTGGGCATCCCAAAACTTGCGTGGCCGGCGCCGGGACTCGTGGGACTCGAACCCTCGTGTGATTTTTGACCATTTTTCTGACTTTGCTCACACACTTCCCGTGGGACTTTGCTGGGTGCGTTTTGGACATTTTGGGCATCCCGGGACTTGCGCGGCCGGCGGCGGGACTCGAGGCACTCGACCCTGGTGTGATTTTGGAAATTTTTTCTGACTTTTGTCGACTTTTCTCACTTTCCTCACCCACTTCCCGTGGGACTTTGCGGAGTGCTTTTTTTGGACATTTTGGGCATCCCAGGACTCGCGCGGCCGGTGGCGGGTACTTGTGATTTTTGACCGTTTTTTGACCGTTTTTCTGACTTTTGCCGGCTTTCGTCACTTTTCTCCCCCACTTCCAGTGGGACTTTGCTGGGTGCGTTTTAGACATTTTGGGCATCCAGGGACTCGCGCGTCGATTTTGACCGATTTTCTGACTTGTCTCACTTTTCTTCCCCACTTCCTGTGGGACTTTGCGGAGTGCTTTTTTTGGACATTTTGGGCATCCCAGGACTTGCGCGGCCGGCGGCGGGACTCGTGGGACTCGACCCTGGTGTGATTTTGGAAATTTTTTCTGACTTTTGCCGACTTTTATCACTTTTCTCACCCACTTCCCGTGGGACTTTGCGGAGTGCTTTTTTTGGACATTTTGGGCATCACAGGACTCGCACGACCGGCGGCGGGACTCGAACCCGGGTGTGATTTTTGACCGTTTTTCTGACTTTTGCCGACTTTCGTCACTTTTCTCACCCACTTCCCGTGGGACTTTGCGGAGTGCTTTTTTTGGACATTTTGGGCATCCCAGGACTCGCGCGGCCGGCGGCGGGACTTGTGGGACTCAAACCCGGGTGTGATTTTTGACCGTTTTTCCGACATTTGCCGACTTGTCTCACTTTTCTCCTCCACTTCCCGTGGGACTTTGCTCGGTGGGTTTTGGACATTTTGGCCATCCCGAAACTTGCGTGGCTGGCGCCGGGACTCGTGGGACTCGAACCCTGGTGTGATTTTTGACCATTTTTCTGACTTTTCTCACACACTTCCCGTGGGACTTTGCGGAGTGCTTTTTTTGGACATTTTGGGCATCCCAGGACTCACGCGACCGGCGGCAGGACTCGTGGGACTCGAACCCGGGTGTGATTTTTGACCTTTTTTCTGACTTTTGCCGACTTTCGTCACTTTTCTCACCCACTGCCCGTGGGACTTTGCGGAGTGCTTTTTTTGGACATTTTGGGCATCCCAGGACGCGCGCGGCCGGAAGCGGTACTCGTGAGACTCGAACCCGGGTGGGATTTTTGACCGTTTTTCTGACTTTTTCCGACTTTCGTCACTTTTCTCCCTCACTTCCCGTGGGACTTTGCTGGGTGCGTTTTAGACATTTTGGGCATCCCGAAACTTGCGTGGCTGGCGCCGGGACTCGAACCCTCGTGTGTGAACCTCGCGCGTCGATTTTGACCGATTTTCTGACATTTGCCGACTTGACTCACTTTTCTCCCCGACTTCCCGTGGGACTTTGCTCGGTGGGTTTTGGACATTTTGGGCATCCCAAAACTTGCGTGGCCGGCGCCGGGACTCGTGGGACTCGAACCCTCGTGTGATTTTTGACCATTTTTCTGACTTTGCTCACACACTTCCCGTGGGACTTTGCTGGGTGCGTTTTGGACATTTTGGGCATCCCGGGACTTGCGCGGCCGGCGGCGGGACTCGAGGCACTCGACCCTGGTGTGATTTTGGAAATTTTTTCTGACTTTTGTCGACTTTTCTCACTTTCCTCACCCACTTCCCGTGGGACTTTGCGGAGTGCTTTTTTTGGACATTTTGGGCATCCCAGGACTCGCGCGGCCGGTGGCGGTACTTGTGATTTTTGACCGTTTTTTGACCGTTTTTCTGACTTTTGCCGGCTTTCGTCACTTTTCTCCCCCACTTCCAGTGGGACTTTGCTGGGTGCGTTTTAGACATTTTGGGCATCCAGGGACTCGCGCGTCGATTTTGACCGATTTTCTGACTTGTCTCACTTTTCTTCCCCACTTCCTGTGGGACTTTGCGGAGTGCTTTTTTTGGACATTTTGGGCATCCCAGGACTTGCGCGGCCGGCGGCGGGACTCGTGGGACTCGACCCTGGTGTGATTTTGGAAATTTTTTCTGACTTTTGCCGACTTTTATCACTTTTCTCACCCACTTCCCGTGGGACTTTGCGGAGTGCTTTTTTTGGACATTTTGGGCATCACAGGACTCGCACGACCGGCGGCGGGACTCGAACCCGGGTGTGATTTTTGACCGTTTTTCTGACTTTTGCCGACTTTCGTCACTTTTCTCACCCACTTCCCGTGGGACTTTGCGGAGTGCTTTTTTTGGACATTTTGGGCATCCCAGGACTCGCGCGGCCGGCGGCGGGACTTGTGGGACTCAAACCCGGGTGTGATTTTTGACCGTTTTTCCGACATTTGCCGACTTGTCTCACTTTTCTCCCCCATTTCCCGTGGGACTTTGCTCGGTGGGTTTTGGACATTTTGGGCAACCCGAAACTTGCGTGGCCGGCGCCGGGACTCGTGGGACTCGAACCCTCGTGTGATTATTGACCATTTTTCTGACTTCTCTCACACACTTCCCGTGAGACTTTGCTGGGTGCTTTTTGGACATTTTGGGCATCCCGAAACTTGCGTAGCTGGCGCCGGGACTCGTGGGACTCGAACCCTGGTGTGATTTTTGACCATTTTTCTGACTTTTCTCACACACTTCCTGTGGGACTTTGCTGGGTGGGTTTTGGACATTTTGGGCATCCCGGGACTTTGCAGGGTGCATTTTCGACAATTTGTCCCAGGACTTGCGTGGTGGGACTCGAAAGCTGGCGTGATTTTTGACCATTTTTCTGACTTTTCTCACCCACTTCCCGTGGGACTTTGCTGGGTGCGTTTTGGACATTTTGGGCATCCCAGGACTCGAACGGGTCTTTGCAGGGTGCGTTTTGGACAATTTGTCCCAGGACTTGCATGGTGGGACTCGAACCCGGGTGTGATTTTTGACCATTTTTCTGACTTTTGCCGTCTTTTCTCACTTATCTCCCGGCCTTCCAGTGCGACTTGGACATTTTATACCACTTTGTTGTCTCCACTGTGAATGATTTTGTCAGCGTTCTCTCCATCCTACACACACACGACTTGTCGGATTATGAATATTAATTCCATGTCAGTTTATTGCACCTCCTAGGTGTGAAGGAAAGATGTTTGCAGGGAACATTCACACTGCAGGAAACACCATAGGTTGAAACTTCCCCTCATCAACAGAAAACACGTTTACTTCTATTCACTTTTTGCCTTTACAAAGTGAGTGAATGTGGTGAAATGTATCAAAGTATTGCTTTTTTGTGGGGAATTTAAGTATTTTATGGAATAAAATGGCCAAATATTGTGTTCTGATAGGATTATAACATTTGGGGGAGCAAATAAATTACGCTATAATGCAATTTGTGTCAGAATAATTATTTATAAGTTATCACACAACTCTTATGCTTAAAGGCCATTGCTATAGTTATTATCAATTGTGGTCAAGTTGTACTGTTCTATCTGTGCAAAGGCAAAGAAATTGTTATCTTCCACTGCGAGTTGTCTCACAGCAGCAGTTTGTTTCCGGACCCTACCTGCTGACAGCTAAGGACGGACAACGACTACCTCAACGCAGAGAAAACACAGACAGGGCGAAATCACGAGTGTCAGCACATTTCCATTCTGAGTAATCGCGTTTTGTGTCGACTGGGGCTGCTTGCATTATCCCTGCATTCAGAAGCAGCCTCGGTGATGTTAACTAGGGACCTCCCGAATAAATAGAGGAGCGTGGGGGCTGTACCTTAGAGCGTAGGGTAAAACTGTAACTGAGTGCGCAGCCCTATACGTCTCTCCTCATGAGCAAAATTCAACCCTGTCTCTGCCTGATTCCTTGCCTCTTGTCTCGTTTAATAGATAGTTTGGTGTTTGAACCTGATGAAATATGCACGTGATATAATGTAGATTAGCTGTCATGGCAAAAACAGGTTTTATGAGTTTCCAAAGATAACAACGATAAGAGGACTACACAGTAAACCAGGGCTGTCAAACATACGAGATGACTTTCCTAGGGATTAAAAATGAGCGGAAATTTTTGAACAAAAGAAACAGCTGTTCTAAACCGGCCAAGGGGGCGGAGCTAAGTGGCGTGTTAAGATGGGAGAACACACGTCCGTGTTTGGACAATAGGTATTTATTGTGTGAATGTTCTACACCAAAATTTGTCTATTTCTTCTCCAGATTTTGGCGCGCTCTACCTTCCACATTTGTCACCCGATTCAAATCATTCCAACTTCAAACTATTCAGCCTTGACAAATTCCGAAAATTCCCCAGATTTCCAGGTTTTACGGGACATTCTCCCCATTGAAAATGAAATTACCATTTTTCAAACTTCCACCATTTCCACATATTTCAATCGATTCAAACCATTCCACCTTCAACATATTTCACCATCCTGGAAATAAATAAAAAAATTCCAGAATTTTCCAGAATTCCTGTTTTTTTAAAGCCCTATTTCTACCCTAATTTCTGGTGACTACTTCTTCCACATTTTTCGACGCATTTCAACCGTTCCACCATCAAAATTTTCCTTTTAATCAGGACAAAAAAAACAAACACAAAGTTGTTTTTTTAACTGGAAAAATTCAACATGTTACTACTTCAACATTTCTAGACTGATTTGAAACATTCCAACACCAACCATTTCAACTCAATCAGACCATTAAAGTTTCTAACCATTTCCCAAAAAATTCCCACTTTCCCAAAATTCCCCCAAAATTTGGAAATTCCCATTGAAATCAATGAGACATTTTTAAAAGTTCCACAATTCCCACACTTTTCATCTGATTCTAACTGTTCCAAAAAATTGTGTGCTCTATTTCAACAATTCTAAAAAAAATCCAGGATTTTCCATAATACCTTTTCCCACCCCCTATTTTCCCCATTTAAAATGAATTGTCCATTTTTCAAACTTCCATAATTCCTACATTTTTCAACCAATTCAAACCATTCCACCTTCAACATATTTCACCATCCTGGAAATTTTAATAACCTTTTTCCAAGTTAAAAACAATTCCAGGATTTTCCAGATTTCCTGTTTTTTCAAAGCCCTATTTCTACCCTTTTTTCTTTTGACTTCTCCTTCTACATTTCACCTGTTGCGTGGAACAGAAACTAGGATGCGAGAGCGAATCAACGGAAAAGGCAGGCTTAAATAAGGGGAGTAATTACAAAGCAGGAGCGCGTAAAAGACAAACAAATCCTTAATCAAGTTAAGGATTTTTTGTGATTTCTGATGGTTTGTGAGGGCACCAAAGGGACTTATGTGTCGGGACGGTTTGGCTTGTCGTCTGGATTGTTTTGTCTTGGCATGAAGTGAGGACGTGGAAGACGTGGGTGGTTTGTTGCAGTGGATGTGATTAATGCGTGGAAGGAGAAAAGGAACCAATGGATCGATACCAGACTGTTGCCTCCTATTGATTAGCTTCTTTCCCACTGGTGTGGGAAGTGGTAATCTACGCCTGTATCTCTCCACATCATTGAGTCAATGAAAGATATATGGAGTGTGCTACTTGGCAGCTGGAGCGTTTGTTGGCTCGAGAAGAAGGAGAGAGAGATTTCAAACAAGACGAATGGACTGGAAACAGAAGTTCAGAACCTTTCAAGACTGTTTCTACAAACATCTGCGAAATAATGCGCCGCTTTCAGTGATTTCCAGCGTGGAACTGGTCATAGGATGCCATTTGCGCCGTGAGATTTCCTCGCTTGTAAATATTCCAAAGTGAAGAGTTTGGGAACAACAGCAACTCAGCCACCAAGTGGTAGGCCACGTAAACTGACAGAGGGGTTAGCATATCAATCAATAAATGTTTATTTATATAGCCCCAAATCACAAATGTCTCAAAGGACTGCACAAATCATTACGACTACAACATCCTCGGAAGAACCCACAAAAGGGCAAAGAAAACTCACACCCAGTGGGCAGGGAGAATTCACATCCAGTGGGACGCCAGTGACAATGCTGACTATGAGAAACCTTGGAGAGGACCTCAGATGTGGGCAACCCCCCCCCTCTAGGGACCGAAAGCAATGGATGTCGAGCGGGTCTAACATGATACTGTGAAAGTTCAATCCATAGTGGCTCCAACACAGCCGCGAGAGTTCAGTTCAAGGCGGATCCAAGACAGCAGCGAGAGTCCCGTCCACAGGAAACCATCTCAAGCGGAGGCGGATCAGCAGCGTAGAGATGTCCCCAACCGATACACAGGCAAGCGGTCCATCCTGGGTCTCGACTCTGGACAGCCAGTACTTCATCCATGGTCATCGGACCGGACCCCCTCCACAAGGGAGGGGGGGGACATAGGAGAAAGAGAAAAAGCGGCAGATCAACTGGTCTAAAAAGGAGGTCTATTTAAAGGCTAGAGTATACAAATGAGTTTTAAGGTGAGACTTAAATGCTTCTACTGAGGTAGCATCTCGAACTGTTACCGGGAGGGCATTCCAGAGTACTGGAGCCCGAACGGAAAACGCTCTATAGCCCGCAGACTTTTTTTGGGCTCTAGGAATCACTAATAAGCCGGAGTCTTTTGAACGCAGATTTCTTGCCGGGACATATGGTACAATACAATCGGCAAGATAGGCTGGAGCTAGACCGTGTAGTATTTTATACGTAATTAGTAAAACCTTAAAGTCACATCTTAAGTGCACAGGAAGCCAGTGCAGGTGAGTCAGTATAGGTATATATGTATGTATATATGTATATAAGTATATATAGTATAGGCGTAATGTGATCAAATTTTCTTGTTCTTGTCAAAAGTCTAGCAGCCGCATTTTGTACCAACTGTAATCTTTTAATGCTAGACATGGGGAGACCCGAAAATAATACGTTACAGTAATCGAGACGAGACGTAACAAACGCATGGATAATGATCTTGGCGTCTTTAGTGGACAAAATGGAGCAAATTTTAGCAATATTACGGAGATGAAAGAAGGCCGTTTTAGTAACGCTTTTAATGTGTGACTCAAAGGAGAGAGTTGACTGTGCAAAGACTTTCTACACAGTCAGTTGCTACCGAGCTCCAAACTTCATGTGACTTTCCAGTTAGCCCACGCACAGTACGCAGAGGGCTTCATGGACTGGGTTTCCATGGCCGAGCAGCTGTATCTAATCCAAAGTGTGGAATGAGCATCCATCCATCTTCTTCCGCTTATCCGAGGTCGGGTCGCGGGGGCAGCAGCCTAAGCAGGGAAACCCAGACTTCCCTCTCCCCAGCCACTTCGTCTAGCTCTTCCCGGGGGATCCCGAGGCGTTCCCAGGCCAGCCGGGAGACATAGTCTTCCCAACGTGTCCTGGGTCTTCCCCGTGGCCTCCTACCGGTTGGACGTGCCCTAAACACCTCCCTAGGGAGGCGTTCGGGTGGCATCCTGACCAGATGCCCGAACCACCTCATCTGGCTCCTCTCCATGTGGAGGAGCAGCGGCTTTACTTTGAGTTCCTCCCGGATGGCAGAGCTTCTCACCCTATCTCTAAGGGAGAGACCCAAACTCATTTCGCCCGCTTGTACCCGTGATCTTGTCCTTTCGGTCATGACCCAAAGCTCATGACCATAGGTGAGGATGGGAACGTAGATCGACCGGTAAATTGAGAGCTTCGCCTTCCGGCTCAGCTCCTTCTTCACCACAACGGATCGGTACAACGTCCGCATTACTGAAGACGCCGCACCGATCCGCCTGTCGATCTCACGATCCACTCTTCCCCCACTCGTGAACAAGACTCCTAGGTACTTGAACTCCTCCACTTGGGGCAGGGTCTCTTCCCCAACCCGGAGATGGCATTCCACCCTTTTCCGGGCAAGAACCATGGACTCGGACTTGGAGGTGCTGATTCTCATTCTCAATAAGCAGATAAGGGATTTTCCAGAATGATTCCAGTAAATTTGTCTAATAACATCTGAATCGCTCTGCTGTCTAGTTTTTTTTTTTTTTTTTTTAGTCCTTCACTCTCACTTTCCTCATCCACGAATCTTTCATCCTCGCTTAAATAATGGGCGAATTGTCGCTTTCTCGGTCCGAATCGCTCTCGCTGCTGGTGGCCATGATTGAGAGCTTTGCCTTCCGGCTCAGCTCCTTCTTCACCACAACGGATCGGTACAACGTCCGCATTACTGAAGACGCCGCACCGATCCGCCTGTCGATCTCACCATCCACTCTTCCCCGCACTCGTGGGATGAGCATTTAGCATTTTTTCCCATCATGCATTGTGGTTGATTTAAACGGGCGTCATGTTGTGTGGACGTGTTTTTTTTTTTTTTTTTACAGCCACAAAGTTCAGTGAGCAGATTGTGTTATGGGTGACCGTGGTTGCAGTTTTTAATTGCGCCATGGGTCACATAGGTCGTTTGGTTTCTGGTCATATAAGTATATGCTGTGCTGCGTATTCTTCTAAGTTCAATGCAGGGTCCTTGACCTGATTTGCTCACATTGTCTGCGAGATATTTCGAATTAAGCTGACACCGACACTGAGTACTTTATCAGAACCAAAGACGCCAGTGGGTGGGGCTGGTTTGTGGTCCGACGGTCCAACTGTGAGGTTGATAAGTCCAGCGAGACTTGTTGAATATTTGTGTATTTGAAGACAGCCCTCCAGGTAGGTCGGTAGGTACTGTAGGTCTTAACTGTCAATGCAAAGGTAGAACAAAACTTTGTTTTCAGCACAAGCCCGTTCGAGATTAGACAAACTAACAGGGTACAGGGTTACAGGACCTAGGTCGCCACAAGGAGTGAAAATGGTAAACGCTGGAGAAGGATTGGGGAAAAAAACCTCAAAAGCAAAGCACATATACGTATTACAATGTACATCTCGAGATATCAAGCAACAGAGGGGAGGGAGTAGGGGGCCATGGTGGCAGGCTGCAGCTCTTCAGGTGCTGCCCAATTTGTCAATCACCCCTATTGGATTTGCGTCAAGGGCGTTGGGTTGGGGGTGGGGTATGTGTGTGTGGCGTATACTTTTTTTGGATGCATGTGTGTAAGCCTGCGGTGTGTCTCTGTTCCACGGCCTTGATGTCGTGAAGCCGATAAATAGTCCAAAGTCAACAACAACAGGTGTGTGTCCATGAGAGACTAGAAGGGAGTTAGTTGTGTCTTCGCCGCACTGTCCTTCGGGAGAGTCTCGGAGCCAAGGAAACAATCCTAGTTAGAATGTTTTGTGATGTTCGCTGATCCGTCTACGGACTGGGGTCAGTCGCTTTGGGTCGTCAATGAAGACGTGGGACTTGGCGGACAGTGCGGCCTCCAAGTGAGGTGACTCTAAGTAGACCGCCGACCATATGATCAACATTTGCCCCTTATGTGGACCGCCCTCAGAATCCAGCCTCTTTCACCTAGGACCAGAGATGCGGGTTGGGAGTTGGACATGTGACGTTACACGAAAGAAGAACGTTTTGTACGCGTGTGAAAAAAAGACTTGCTTGTCTTTGACTGGTCCTCAAAATTCATCCTGCAGGGCAGACAGTCCGACGTGATCCAAATCACAAAGTGTCCACAGTTCTTCCCGCATTTGATCCAAGTTGGGACTTCATGTCAAAATCAAAAGGTGTGTCCTACAGACTTGCAAGTGATCCCTGTCCTTACTCTGCAGTGTTGGTGACTCTGCCATATGTGAAATGTTTGAACCGGGGCAACATCAAGTCCAGCAACAAGTAGCCAACATGGCTGACTAGAGAGGGGAGTGTGAAGAAGTGCTTGTTTCTAAAACATAGCCGATAGATAGTCCAAAGTCATCAACAAAAGGTGTGTGTCCATGAGAGACAAGAAGGGAGTTTGTTGTGTCTTCGCTGCACTGTCCTTCGGGAGAGTCTCGGAGCCAAGGAAGCAATCCTAGTTAGAATGTTTTGTGATGTTCGCTGATCCGTCTACGGACTGGGGTCGGTCGCTTTGGGTCGTCAATGAAGACGTGTGGCTTGGCGGACAGTGCGGCCCCCGAGTGAGGTGACCCTAAGTAGACCGACCGCCGACCATATAGACAACATTTGCCCCTTATGTAGACCGCCCTCGGAATCCAGCCTCTTTCACCTAAGACCAGAGATGCGGGTTGGGAGTTGGACATGTGACGTTACACGAAAGAAGAACGTTTTGTACGCGAGTGAAAAAAAGACTTGCTTGTCTTTGACTGGTCCTCAAAATTCATCCTGCAGGGCAGACAGTCCGACGTGATCCAAATCACAAAGTGTCCACAGTTCTTCCCGCATTTGATCCAAGTTGGGACTTCATGTCAAAATAAAAAGGTGTGTCCTACAGACTTGAAAGTGCTCTTTTCCGAGTAGCTCCCAGTCTTGCTGCCAGCTCTCCCTGTCCTTACTCTGCAGTGTTGGTGACTCTGTCATATGTGAAATGTTTGAACCGGGGCAACATCAAGTCCAGCAACAAGTAGCCAACATGGCTGATTAGGAGAGGGGAGTGTGAAGAAGTGCTTGTTTCTAAAACACAGCCGATAGATAGTCCAAAGTCAACAACAACAGGTGTGTGTCCATGAGAGACAAGAAGGGAGTTTGTTGTGTCTTCGCCGCACTGTCCTTCGGGAGAGTCTCGGAGCCAAGGAAACAATCCTAGTTAGAATGTTTTGTGATGATCGCTGATCCGTCTACGGACTGGGGTCGGTCGCTTTGGGTCGTCAATGAAGACGTGTGGCTTGGCGGACAGTGCGGCCCCCGAGTGAGGTGACCCTAAGTAGACCGACCGCCGACCATATAGATAACATTTGCCCCTTATGTAGACCGCCCTCGGAATCCAGCCTCTTTCACCTAAGACCAGAGATGCAGGTTGGGAGTTGGACATCTGACGTTACACGAAAGAAGAACGTTTTGTACGCGTGTGAAAAAAAGACTTGCTTGTCTTTGACTGGTCCTCAAAATTCATCCTGCAGGGCAGACAGTCCGACGTGATCCAAATCACAAAGTGTCCACAGTTCTTCCCGCATTTGATCCAAGTTGGGACTTCATGTCAAAATCAAAAGGTGTGTCCTACAGACTTGCAAGTGCTCTTTTCGGAGTAACTCCCAGTGTTGCTGCCAGCTCTCCCTGTCCTTTCTCTGCAGTGTTGGTACGGCGGTTTTCCAGGTGAGTGTGACTCTGCCATATGTGAAATGTTTGAACCCGGGCAACATCAAGTCCAGCAACAAGTAGCCAACATGGCTGACTAGAGAGGGGAGTGTGAAGAAGTGCTTGTTTCTAAAACACAACCGATAGATAGTCCAAAGTCAACAACAACAGGTGTGTGTCCATGAGAGACAAGAAGGGAGTTTGTTGTGTCTTCGCCGCACTGTCCTTTGGGAGAGTCTCGGAGCCAAGGAAGCAATCCTAGTTAGAATGTTTTGTGATGTTCGCTGATCCGTCTACGAACTGGGGTCGGTCGCTTTGGGTCGTCAATGAAGACGTGTGGCTTGGCGGACATTGCGGCCTGCGAGTGAGGTGACCTTGAGTAGACCGCCGACCATAGAATCAACATTGACCCCTTATGTGGACCGCCCTCGGAAGCCAGCCTCTTTCACCTAAGACCAGAGATGCGGGTTGGGAGTTGGACATGTGACGTTACACGAAAGAAGAATGTTTTGTACGCGTGTGAAAAAAAGACTTGCTTGTCTTTGACTGGTCCTCAAAATTCATCCTGCAGGGCAGACAGTCCGACGTGATCCAAATCACAAAGTGTCCACAGTTCTTCCCGCATTTGATCAAAGTTGGGACTTCGTGTCAAAATCAAAAGGTGTGTCCTACAGACTTGCGAGTGCTCCCTGTCCTTACTCTGCAGTGTTGGTGACTCTGCCATATGTGAAATGTTTGAACCGGGGCAACATCAAGTCCAGCAACAAGTAGCCAACATGGCTGACTAGAGAGGGGAGTGTGAAGAAGTGCTTGTTTCTAAAACACAACGACCTTGTTTTCATGCTGTGTTGAGGGCGGGGGGTGTTCTCCACGCAGAAGGCAAACAAGCCTAAAAGGTGCCAGAGCCCCAGATGCGAGCTCTCAGGGGGATTCTGCGTACGCCACGGAGCCCTGCACCGTGTAATCAGGTCATGCTGATTGTCTGATTCTATTTTCTGTTGGGTTGCAGAGCTCTGCGCTGGGAGGGAGGAGGAAGGGGGGGTGATAGTCACGTCTGGCGATGCCGCATGAGTCAGGTCTAGCGATGACGTACGCACACGATGGCGGTGAGCGCGGCCGTGTGACCAATAAAACATAATCACCCTGGATCAATGCTCATGCAACCTTTACTGCAGGGCGCTGGTCAATAAAATCACATTCACGAGCTTTCTATTCCACCGTGGTCAGCACACAGCATCCCAGCAGACACACAACATTGATACAATGTTGATTGCAGACACACAACGTTGATACAACGTTGGTTACGCATACATTAGTGCTGGCTGTCCAGAGTCGGGACCCGGGGTGGACCGCTCGCCTGTGCATCGGTTGGGGACATCTCTGAACTATTGACCTGTCTCTGCTCGGGATGGTCTCCTGCTGGCTCCACTGTGGACTGGACTCTCACTATTATATTAGATCCACTATGGACTGGACTCTCTCACTATTATGTTGGATCCACTATGGACTGGATTCTCACTATTATGTTAGATCCACTAAGGATTGGACTCTGACACTTTTATGTTAGCTCCACTATGGACTGGACTTTTACAATATTATGTTAGATCCACTATGGACCTGGACTCTCACTATTATGTTGGATCCACTATGGACTGGACTCTCACTATTGTGTTAGATCCACTATGGACTGGACTCTCACTAATATGTTAGATCCACTATGGACTGGACTCTCACTAATATGTTAGATCCACTATGGACTGGACTTTTACAATATTATGTTAGATCCACTATGGACTGGACTCTCACTAATATGTTGGATCCACTATGGACTGGTCTCTCTCATTATTATGTTAGATCCACTATGGACTGGACTCTCACTATTATGTTAGATCCACTATGGACTGGACTCTCACTATTATGTTAGATCCACTATGGACTGGATTCTCACTATTATGTTAGATCCACTATGGACTGGACTCTCACTATTATGTTAGATCCACTATGGACTGGACTTTTACAATATTATGTTAGATCCACTATGGACCTGGACTCTCACTATTATGTTGGATCCACTATGGACTGGACTCTCACTATTATATTAGATCCACTATGGACTGGACTCTCTCACTATTATGTTAGATCCACTATGGACTGGACTTTCACAGTAATATGTTAGATCTACTATGGACTGGACTCTCACTATTATGTTAGATCCACTAAGGATTGGACTCTCACACTTTTATGTTACCTCCACTATGGACTGGACTTTTACAATATTATGTTAGATCCACTATGGACCTGGACTCTCACTATTATGTTGGATCCACTATGGACTGGACTTTTACACTATTATGTTAGATCCACTATGGACTGGACTCTCACACTATTATTTTAGATCCACTATGGACTGGACACTCACACTATTATGTTAGATCCACTATGGACTGGACTCTCACACTTTTATGTTAGATCCACTATGGACTGGACTCTCACTATTATATTAGATCCACTATGGACTGGACTCTCTCACTATTATGTTAGATCCACTATGGATTGGACTCTCACACTTTTATGTTGGATCCACTATGGACTGGACTTTTACAATATTATGTTAGATCCACTATGGACTGGACTCTCACTATTATGTTAGATCCACTATGGACTGGTCTCTCTCATTATTATGTTAGATCCACTATGGACTGGACTTTCACAATATTATGTTAGATCCACTATGGACTGGACTCTCACTATTATGCTAGATCCACTATGGACTGGACTCTCACACTTTTATGTTAGATCCACTATGGACGGGACTCTCACACTTTTATGTTAGATCCACTATGGACTGGACTCTCACTATTATGTTGGATCCACTATGGACTGGACTTTTACACTATTATGTTAGATCCACTATGGACTGGACTCTCACACGTTTATGTTAGATCCACTATGGACTGGACTTTTACACTATTATGTTAGATCCACTATGGACTGGACTCTCACACGTTTATGTTAGATCCACTATGGACTGGACTCTCACACTATTATGTTAGATCCACTATGGACTGGACTCTCACTATTATGTTAGATCCACTATGGACTGGACACTCACACTATTATGTTAGATCCAATATGGACTGGACTCTCACACTTTTATGTTAGATCCACTATGGACTGGACTCTCACACTATTATGTTAGATCCACTCTGGACTGGACTCTCACACTATTATGTTAGATCCACTATGGACTGGACTCTCACACTATTATGTTAGATCCACTATGGACTGGACTCTCACACTATTATGTTAGATCCACTATGGACTGGACTCTCACACTATTATGTTAGATCCACTATGGACTGGCCTCTCTCATTATTATGTTAAATCCACTATGGACTGGACTCTCACTATTATGTTAGATCCACTATGGATTGGACTCTCACACTTTTATTTTAGATCCACTATGGACTGGACTTTTACAATATTATGTTAGATCCACTATGGACCTGGACTCTCACTATTATGTTGGATCCACTATGGACTGGACTTTTACACTATTATGTTAGATCCACTATGGACTGGACTCTCACTATTATGTTAAATCCACTATGGACTGGACTCTCACTATTATGTTAGATCCCCTATGGACTGGACTCTCACTATTATGTTGGATCCACTATGGACTGGACTCTCACTATTATGTTAGATCCCCTATGGACTGGACTCTCACTATTATGTTGGATCTACTATGGACTGGATTCTCACTATTATCTTAGATCCACTATGGACTGGATTCTCACTATTATGTTAGATCCACTATGGACTGGACTCTCACTATTATGTTAGATCCACTATGGACTGGACTCTCACTATTATATTAGATCCACTATAGACTGGACTCTCACTATTATGTTAGATCCACTATGGACTGGACTCTCTCACTATTATGTTAGATCCACTATGGACTGGACTCTCACTATTATATTAGATCCACTATAGACTGGACTCTCACTATTATGTTAGATCCACTATGGACTGGACTCTCTCACTATTATGTTAGATCCACTATGGACTGGACTCTCACTATTATATTAGATCCACTATGGACTGGACTCTCTCACTATTATGTTAGATCCACTATGGACTGGACTCTCACTATTATGTTAGATCCACTATGGACTGGACTCTCACTATTATGTTAGATCCACTATGGACTGGACTTTTACAATATTATGTTAGATCCATTATGGACTGGACTCTCACTATTATGTTAGATCCACTATGGACTGGGCTCTATCACTATTATGTTAGATCCACTATGGACTGGACTCTCACTATTATGTTAGATCCACTATGGACTGGACTCTCACTTTTATGTTAGCTCCACTATGGACTGGACTTTTACAATATTATGTTAGATCCATTATGGACTGGACTCTCACTATTATGTTAGATCCACTATGGACTGGGCTCTATCACTATTATGTTAGATCCACTATGGACTGGACTCTCACTATTATGTTAGATCCACTATGGACTGGACTCTCACTATTATATTAGATCCACTATAGACTGAACTCTCACTATTATGTTAGATCCACTATGGACTGGACTCTCTCACTATTATGTTAGATCCACTATGGACTGGACTCTCACTATTATATTAGATCCACTATGGACTGGACTCTCTCACTATTATGTTAGATCCACTATGGACTGGACTCACACTATTATGTTAGATCCACTATGGACTGGACTCTCACTATTATGTTAGATCCACTATGGACTGGACTCTCACTATTATGTTAGATCCACTATGGACTGGACTCTCTCACTATTATGTTAGATCCACTATGGACTGGACTCTCACTATTATATTAGATCCACTATGGACTGGACTCTCTCACTATTATGTTAGATCCACTATGGACTGGACTCTCACTATTATGTTAGATTCACTATGGACTGGACTCTCACTATTATGTTAGATCCACTATGGATTGGACTCTCACACTTTTATGTTAGCTCCACTAGGGACTGGACTTTTACAATATTATGTTAGATCCACTATGGACTGGATTCTCACACGTTTATGTTAGATCCACTATGGACTGGACTCTCACACTATTATGTTAGATCCACTATGGACTGGATTCTCACACGTTTATATTAGATCCACTATGGACTGGACACTCTCACTATTATGTTGGATCCACTATGGACTGGACTCTCTCACTATTATGTTAGATCCACTATGGACTGGACTCTCACTATTATGTTAGATTCACTATGGACTGGACTGTCACACTATTATGTTAGATCCACTATGGACTGGATTCTCACACTATTATGTTAGATCCACTATGGACTGGATTCTCACACGTTTATATTAGATCCACTATGGACTGGACACTCTCACTATTATGTTGGATCCACTATGGACTGGACTCTCTCACTATTATGTTAGATCCACTATGGACTGGACTCTCACTATTATGTTAGATCCACTATGGACTGGACTGTCACACTATTATGTTAGATCCACTATAGACTGGACTCACACTATTATGTTAGATGCACTATGGACTGGACTCTCACTATTATGTTAGATCCACTATGGACTGGACTCTCTCACTATTATGTTAGATCCACTATGAACTGGACTTTCACAATATTATGTTAGATCCACTATGGACTGGGCTCTATCACTATTATGTTAGATCCACTATGGACTGGTCTCTCTCATTATTATGTTAGATCCACTATGGATTGGACTCTCACACTTTTATGTTAGCTCCACTATGGACTGGACTCTCACTATTATGTTAGATCCACTATGGACTGGACTGTCACACTATTATGTTTGATCCACTACGGACTGGACTCTCTCACTATTATGTTAGATCCACTATGGACTGGACTGTCACACTATTATGTTAGATCCACTATAGACTGGACTCTCACTATTATGTTAGATCCACTATGGACTGGACTCTCACTATTATGTTAGATCCACTATGGACTGGACTCTCACTATTATGTTAGATCCACTATGGACTGGACTCTCACTATTATGTTAGATCCACTATGGACTGGGCTCTCTCACTATTATGTTAGATCCACTATGGACTGAACTCTCACTATTATGTTAAATCCACTATGGACTGGACTCTCACTATTATGTTGGATCCACTATGGACTGGACTCTCACTATTATGTTGGATCCACTATGGACTGGACTTTTACAATATTATGCTAGATTCATTTGACGTCCATCTGCGGTCCTCTCCAAGGTTTTCTCATTGTCATTCACATTAGCATCCCACTGGATGAACCAAGAATGATGTTGTGGCTTGTGCAGCCCTTTGAGACACTTGTGATTTAGGGCTATATGAATAAACATTGATTGATTGATTGATTGATTGATTGACATTGCAAAATGGTTGTACTCATAAATTGAGAGAACGTTGATTTCCAACGTTGGATCCACGTTGTTGGTTGGGAAATGAGCACATTTCAATGGTCAAATCACTGTCAGAACCTAACATTGATTAACGTAATATAATAATCGAACAATAATAATATAAACTAAACAAGAGAATGGGTTTGGGTTATGGTTCACACACCCACCCAAGGCCCCTCATCCCGACCCCCGTTCTCCCTCTCAGTCAGCTCTTTTTCTCATCAGCTCCTCCTTTGCCCCTGTTAATATAAGTGGATTTTACTTTTTGAACCGTTTGTTGTTGTAGCAAAAGGGATGTTAAAATTAAGGGATTTGCGTGATTTCTGATCGATAGTGAGGGCACCAGAAGGACTTCTCTGTGTGTGCGTATGTTGGCAGAGCAGTAACTTTATATTGAGTTCAAAGTGTACAAAGTGTCACTATAACATGGACTTTTGGCAAGGATGGAAGCCATTATTCATATTTACATTGTTTCGTATGGAGAAATTTGTTATGTATGCAGGAGGGAGTTGACGGCACAGACACAAGGGGGCGATATAGCTCTATGATTTATCATATATGTAAACGATATATATATACATACATATATATATATACATACATATATATATATATATATATACATATACATATATATATATACATACATATATATATATACATACATATATATATACATACATACATATCAATCAATGTTTACTTATATAGCCCTAAATCACTAGTGTCTCAAAGGGCTGCACAAACCACAACATATAGATAAATATATATATATACATATATATATATATATATATATAAAATCAAACAATAATAATATAAACTAAACAAGAGAATGTTGGCAGAGCAGCAACTTTATATTGGGTTCAAAGTGTCACCAAAGTATGGAATTTTGTCTAGGATGGAAGCCATAATTCATATTTACATTGTTTTTTATGAAGAAATTTGTCATGTATGCAGGACAGAGTTGACGGCACAGACACAAAGGGGCGGTAGAGCTCCATTATTTATCATATATGTAAACAATATATATATATAGTCAAACAACAATAATATAAACTAAACAAGAGAATGTTGGCGGAGCAGCAACTTTATATTGGCTTCAAAGTGTCACCAAAATATGGACTTTTGTCTAAGATGGAAGCTATTATTCATATATACATTGTTTCTTATGGACAAATTTGGTTCAATATACAAACTTTTCCATTTAAGAACTTATTGGTTTGTAAATCAAGGTTCCCGTGTGTCACGGTTAAATCAGGTTTTTAAGTGGCAGTTTCAGAGCGGACTCGGAAAATTATACAAAATTGGGTGTTTTGTGAGAAAATATAACATTTTCAAGGGACTATGCAACATTGTGGGGAAAACACAGCGTAACTTCGGTACATTTAAGCGAAATGGTGAAAAAAATATGAGACAATTTCAAGGCGAAAGACTGTAAATCATGGGTGTCAAACTCTGGCCCGCCGTTTAATTTAATTTGGCCCTTGAGGTGATATCAAATTAACATTAGAGCTGGCCCGCTGGTAACACTCACATACTTGGTCAACAGCCATACAGGTCACACTGAGGGTGGCCGTATAAACAACTTTAACATTGTTACAAATATGCGCCACACTGTGAACCCACACCAAACAAGAATGACAAAACACATTTCACCGAACCCCGTCCACCTGATTTTTATTTTCGAATTTATTAGCCTGTGGAAAAAGTTAATGTTGATATTTGCCTCAGAAGGTTGCAAATAGAAAAGAGGCATTCGTTTTTTTAATTACATTTTATTTAATATACCACTGATGTTTTTTCGTTTGTTTTTTTGAAAGTTGATTTTGCACTATTACGTTATAAAAGCTCTGCCTGTTCCATGGGAGGAAGCCCGAGTACCCGGAGGGAACCCACGCAGTCACGGGGAGAACATGCAAACTCCACACAGAAAGATCCCGAACCCGGGGATTGAACCCAGGATTACTCAGGACCTTCGTATTGTGAGGCAGATTCACTAACCCCTGTACCACTGTGCTGCTCTATTTAGTGAATTATATTTATATAGCGCTTTTCTCTAGTGACTCAAAGCGCTTTACATAGTGAAACCCAATATCTAAGT
Source organism: Nerophis ophidion (assembly GCF_033978795.1). Taxonomy (NCBI): domain Eukaryota; kingdom Metazoa; phylum Chordata; class Actinopteri; order Syngnathiformes; family Syngnathidae; genus Nerophis; species Nerophis ophidion. The sequence goes on from NC_084625.1 coordinate 4,062,792, forward strand.
TACATTTAAACCAGTGTGGGTGGCACTGGGAGCAGGTGGGTAAAGTGTCTTGCCCAAGGACACAACGGCAGTGACTAGGATGGCAGAAGCGGGAATCGAACCTGCAACCCTCAAGTTGCTGGCACGGCCACTCTACCAACCGAGCTATGCCCTGCTTGTTCAATATTCATTGCAAAACTTGTTTGGGTCCCTATTTAAAGGTTAATTTGTTCAACCTTGGCCCGCGGCTTTGCTGAGTTTTAAATTTTGGCCCACACTGTATTTGAGTTCGACACCCCTGCTGTAAATTGACTGTAGTTGTAACGTTGATAAAAAGCTGTTTTTATGTGTTTGCACGGCAAAACATGCAGTCTGACTGACGGGGGGAGAAGCTACATCATGTCAAAATGTAAATATGTATCATTTTGAAGGGAAAAGTGTTGTACATAATTTATCCCACGACTTGTTTGTTATGAGTTCTGGTTGCCCCGCGTGAAGATGAAAGCTGTCTTTGAGCTTATCAAGCAAAAGGCGGACTGCTTGTAAACCTCTACTGTGTGCCATGGAATGCGCCGTAGAGGTGTCGGTTTCTCATATCTTGGAAGGAAGGACCTGAAATCTACGAGCAGAGAGGAGGCAAACCTTTTTGTTTGAACTATTAATGACCCAGCAGCAGCTGTTTATGACCCCCTCCCCTTAGAAGCAGCTGCAGTTGTAACGTTTATATAAAGCTGAGTGGCACCAAAGTAAGCTTTTTATGTGTTTGCATTTCTAATTTTTGTGTGGACGATATAAAGTGTTCATGGTACGAGAAGATTGTGGATGAAAAAATAAAATGCAAGTGGATTTATTGTGTTGAATCCCAGGATGACGTCACCTTCCTCACGGGAACAATTACCACCTTCTCTTCGTTATTCTTACCTTCATTGTTAAAACATCACCCCAACACATAATAGACCCCACATTGTATAACCTGTGTGTGTGTGTGTGTGTGTGTGTGTTGGCGGAGTCATGTTGTTATTGAATCAGCAGGCAGACAAAAGGCTCATGTGTCCACACTGAATCCAGCAGAGGACCATAAAAGCCTCCGATGGCGTCTCCAAGCTGCATCCTGGCGACCATGACCAGTGCAGACCAGGAAACAGAAAAGTGAAAAAATCAATCAGTGTTCAGACGTTGGAGGAGACATTGCTATTAAAACAACGTTTGCATGGTAGTGTAGTAAACCTGTAGTACTTGTGTAGTACTTGTGTAGTACTTGTGTAGTACTTGTGTAGTACTTGTGTAGTACTTGTGTAGTACTTGTGTAGTACTTGTGTAGTATTATTGTGAATAAGAAGTCATAACACAAAGTCAAGAATGATAACATAATTCAGATGAATATTTTAGTGGCCTTCTTCATCATCATCATCATCACTATCATCATTTTCATCATTATAATCATCATCATCCTCATCATCACTAATCATCATCTTCATAACCATCATCATCATCCTCATAACATCATCATAAAACTATCATCATCACCATCATCCTCATAATATCATCAACACCACATCATCATACTCATCACCACCATCATCATCCTCATTACATCATCATCATAACTACCACCATCATCATCCTCATCTTCATAACCATCATCATCATCAGTATCATCATCATCATCATGCTCATAACATCATCATCACCACCATCATCATGACTACCACCATCATCATCCATATAACCAACATCATCATCATCCTCATCACCATCACCATCAAGGTACTCATCACCATCATCATCCCTGTAACATCATCATCATTCTCATAACATCATCACCATCACCATCATCACAATCATCCTCATAACATCATCATCATCCTCATAACATCATCATCATCACCATCATCATCATCCTCATCACCATCAAGATACTCATCACCATCCCTGTAACATCAACATAATCCTCATAACATCATAATAATAATAATCTTCATCACCATCATCATCATCCTCGTGACATCATCATCCTCATAACATCATCACCATCATCATCATCCTCATCACCATCATCATCCTCATAACATCATCATAATCTTCATCACCATCATCATCATCCTCGTGACATCATCATCCTCATAACATCATCACCATCAAGATCCTCATCACCATCATCATCCTCATAACATCATCACCATCATCATCCTCATAACATCATCATCACCATCATCATCATCCTCATAACATCATCACCATCATCATCCTCATAACATCATCACCATCATCATCCTCATAACATCATCATCACCATCATCATCATCCTCATAACATCACCATCAAAATCCTCATCTCCATCATCATCATCATCCTCATAACATCATCACCATCATCATCATCATTACATCACCATCATCACAATCATCCTCACAACATCATCACCATCATCATAACATCATTACCATCATCATCCTCATAACATCATCTTCACCATCATCATCATCATCTCCATCATCATCATCCTCCTCATAACATCACCATCAAAATCCTCATCACCATCATCATCATCCCTGTAACATCATCATCATCATCCTCATAACATCACCACCATCACATCATCATCATCATTACATCACCATCATCACAATCATCCTCACAACTTCATCACCATCATCATAACATCATCACCATCATCATCATCATTACATCACCATCATCACAATCATCCTCATAACACAACATGCCGCCATAGAGCTTCATAGCGACACACAACATGCCGCCATAGAGCTTCATAGCGACACACAACATGCCGCCATAGAGCTTCATAGCGACACACAACATGCCGCCATAGAGCTTCATAGCGACACACAACATGCCGCCATAGAGCTTCATAGCGACACACAACATGCCGCCATAGAGCTTCATAGCGACACACAACATGCCGCCATAGAGCTTCATAGCGACACACAACATGCCGCCATAGAGCTTCATACCGACACACAACATGCCGCCATAGAGCTTCATAGCGACACACAACATGCCGCCATAGAGCTTCATAGCGACACACAACATGCCGCCAGAGCTTCATAGCGACACACAACATGCCGCCATAGAGCTTCATACCAACACACAACATGCCGCCATAGAGCTTCATACCGACACACAACATGCCGCCATAGAGCTTCATAGCGACACACAACATGCCGCCATAGAGCTTCATAGCGACACACAACATGCCGCCATAAAGCTTCATAGCGACACACAACATGCCACCATAGAGCTTCATACCGACACACAACATGCCGCCATAGAGCTTCACACCGACACACAACATGCCGCCATAGAGCTTCACACCGACACACAACATGCCGCCATAGAGCTTCATAGCGACACACAACATGCCGCCATAGAGCTTCATAGCGACACACAACATGCCGCCATAGAGCTTCATAGTGACACACAACATGCCGCCATAGAGCTTCATACCGACACACAACATGCCGCCATAGAGCTTCATACCGACACACAACATGCCGCCATAGGGCTTCATAGCGACACACAACATGCCGCCATAGAGCTTCATAGCGACACACAACATGCCGCCATAGAGCTTCATAGCGACACACAACATGCCGCCATAGAGCTTCATAGCGACACACAACATGCCGCCATAGAGCTTCATAGCGACACACAACATGCCGCCATAGAGCTTCATAGCGACACACAACATGCCGCCATAGAGCTTCATAGCGACACACAACATGCCGCCATAGAGCTTCATAGCGACACACAACATGCCGCCATAGAGCTTCATAGCGACACACAACATGCCGCCATAGAGCTTCATAGCGACACACAACATGCCGCCATAGAGCTTCATAGCGACACACAACATGCCGCCATAGAGCTTCATAGCGACACACAACATTCCGCCATAGAGCTTCATAGCGACACACAACATGCCGCCATAGAGCTTCATAGCGACACACAACATGCCGCCATAGAGCTTCATAGCGACACACAACATGCCGCCATAGAGCTTCATAGCGACACACAACATGCCGCCATAGAGCTTCATAGCGACACACAACATGCCGCCATAGAGCTTCATAGCGACACACAACATGCCGCCATAGAGCTTCATAGCGACACACAACATGCCGCCATAGAGCTTCATAGCGACACACAACATGCCGCCATAGAGCTTCATAGCGACACACAACATGCCGCCATAGAGCTTCAT